>NW_024356616.1:1934559-2072702 GCF_014805655.1 Passer montanus | reverse complement strand
GGGGCTCCTTCAAAAAGCATCCATGGTATCTGGCCTTTCGTAGAGCTGGCCTAGGGACGGTCATAGTTTCTTTATTCTGAACGTTTGGAGCCTGCAATGTGGGGCAGTGAAACACAGCATTTGTTATGGTTTTGATTCCACCTTTATGCCACCATTAATACTTGGAAGACACTGAATTGTGAGTGCGGAATACTTTTCTTTTACAGGGTGTGATTGCAACCAAAGTCACTCAACAGAACACCTGCTACATTTCCATCATGAACAGAAGCGAGATGCTGGGCCCAGAATGTTTATACTCACCCTGCACTGTCCTGATATACCCAGTCAAGAAGAAGGGTTGTCCCAGGAATCACTGTCCTTCAGGTCAGGGCTTGCTAATGAGTTGACTCAGGCAGCCACCAAAGCCTTGTGCTTCACAACACTGAGCCAAGTTCCTCTGATCCCTGGAGGTTCTCCCCTCCCACAATGATCCCATCTCCCAGAGCTAAAATGACCTACACATGGTAGGATTCTTCCAGAACATCACAGCCCATGTGACTGGGCCCATGAACTGGCAGCTGCCTTCCCATGCTATACACAGTCATTGGGACTCAAGACAAAGTGCAATAGAGCCTCTATTTCTGCACAGGACATCCCCATGGGTGTTCAAGAGCAGGTCTTTGAGAGCATTCCAGGCTGAGCCACAGAGCCAGTCCTCTTAGGGGAATCCAAGAGAATCTGTCCCTTGCATGGCTGAAACATTCCCAGAGCAGCAATTCTGCTGAACCTGGTTGGCTCTTAGCAACACCACCACCATCCTGTAGAAGGTCAGCCAAGATCTCAGGCATCAGCTCATGGGGTTTTGTCTTTTCTTTTCCAGCTTTCCAAGGACCCCAGTTGAATCTGGGATCATGCATTACCCTCGATGTCCTGAGAGTTGTGGACCTGAAGTACTGCATTGGCAATGGCAGTGTCAATTTCCCGGTGAGAAAACCTTAGCCCTTTGCTTTCTTGAACCAAATAGGGGGGATCCCGCGCTGCTGCCCAATGCCAACCCAGATGCCCCTCTTGCCTGGCATCTCCTCATTGACAGCTTCCTGCTGGAAGGTTCAGATGGCCTTAAAGGGCAGTGGGTGACCAGTGGTTTCCATTGAGGCCCTTGACTGTGGATTTACTCTGGCCAGTGCTCCAGCATGCATCAGCCTCTGAAGACACCAGCTGGCAGCTGTAAGATGCAGCAAGGATTCACTGAATCCATGAAAAGAATTCTTAATGGCCTCTACCCACTGTCACAGCCCTTATTCTGGGTCCTTTGGAAAAGACTGAGTGCAGGGCAGGCAGTCTCCAGAGGGCAGCACCTCTTCCATTGTGGCAGGGATTTTTCAGAATAATTGGGGACATCACAGTCTGCTTTCAAAGGTCTTCAAACATCTTTCTCTTGGCTTTTCAGACTCAGCAGATTCCCAGCGGCATCTTCAACCACACTCAAGTCATCATTGGTGGCCAGTCCCAAATTGTTACCATCAACAGGCAATGGCGTGTGGCCGTCATTGAGCAAAGGAACATCAGCGGGTCCTGGAAAACCATCTGGAACTACAACACGGTGAGTGGCAGGGACAGGGCCTCCATCAAAAAGCAACCATGGAGTCTGGCTGTTCCTACAGCTGGCCCAGGGATGGCCATTCTTCCTTTATTCTCTATATTTGGAGCCCACACTTTGGGGCATTTTCATTCAGCAGTCATTATGGTTTCCATGCTGACTTTATCCCAACATTAACAGTGGGAAAAATCCAGAAATGTGAATGTGGAATAATTTCATTTTCCAGGGTGTCATTGCAACCAAAGTCACGCAACAGAACGCCTGCTACATTTCCATCATGAACAGAAGCGAGATGCCCCGCTTTGATAACCTGGCCCGCCTGGCAGAAGAGAGCAGGGTAAGATTCAGGAGGAGTAGCAGGCTCCTGGTCCTGGGGATCATCGGTCCATTTCTTCATGTGCTTCTTCCTTCTGGAAAAGTTCAAGTAGTCACTAGCAGCTGACTTTCCTTTCCATAATTTGACATGTAGATAAGTATTTATTTTTCGGATTTCTTCGCCAAAATGAGAAAGGGGTAGCATCATTCCCTCCCCCAATCCTCTCTGAGGATATTGAGCTCTGAAGCTTTGCAGACCCCTTCAGTGCTTTTCTTGTGCTGCCCCTTCCCCTCAAATTCTCTACTCGAATTCTATAGAGCAAGCTCGTGGCAATTGGAATGGAAATTTCCCCGTGAGTAAACCTTAGCCATTAGTTTTCTTGAACCAAAAGGGGGGAACCCGACTGGCTGCCCAAAAGCCAACACTGATGCCATTCTTGCTTGGCATCTCTGCTATTCTGAGGGTGCAGATGCTGGAAGAGAGCAATGAGTTAGCAGAGGTTTCCATCTAAGCCCTTGAAGGTGGATTTACTCTGGCCATTGCCATAGCATGGGTCAACCTCTAAAGGCACCAGATAGCAGCTGTCAGATGCAGCAAGGATTCACTGAATCCATGAAAAGAATTCTTACAGCCTCTGCCCACTGTCACAGCCACAATACTGGGTCCTTTGGAAAAGACTGAGGCCACTTCCCAGGGGCTATTTCTTCTTCCATTGTATCAGGAATTTTTCAGAAAATGTGGGGAAATCACAGTCTCCCTTTGAAGGTTAATATCTTCATTCCCTTGGCTTTTCAGTCTCAGCAGATTCCCAGTGGCATCTTCAACAACACACAAGTCATCATTGGTGGCCAGTCTCAAATTGTGACCATCAACAGGCAATGGCGTGTGGCCGTCATTGAGCAGAGGAGCTTCAGCGGGTCCTGGAAAACCATCTGGAACTACAATACGGTGAGCGGCAGGACAGGAGTTCCTTCAAAAAGTATACCTGATATCTGGCTGTTCGTACAGCTGGCCTAGGGACAGTCATTGTTTCTTTATTCTGAACGTTTGAAGTCTGCAATGTGGGGCAGTGAAACACAACATTAGTTATCGTTTCCATCCCACCTTTATGCCACCATTAATACTTGGAAGACACTGAATTGTGAGTGCGGAATACTTTTCTTTTACAGGGTGTGATTGCAACCAAAGTCACTCAACAGAACACCTGCTACATTTCCATCATGAACAGAAGCGAGATGCCCCGCTTTGATAACCTGGCCCACCTGGCACAAGAGAGCAGGGTAAGATTCCAGAGATGTAGCAGGTTCCTGGTCCTGGGCATCATTGGTCCATTTCTCCATGTGCTTCTTCTTTCTGGGCAGGATCTGGTTGTGTCATGTGGCAGACATTCCTTTCCCTTAACAGAAATGTAGATGAGTATTTTGTTTTAGGAATGCTTTGCCAAAATGAGAAAGGGGTGGCATCATTCCCTCCCCCACTTTCTCTGAAGATGTTGGCCTCTGCAGCTCACTGGGCATACCGGTTCTTTGTGGCGCCCTCCAGTGCTTTCTTTGTGCTGCCATTACCCCGCAAGTTCCATTCATCTTGACTCCCTTAGAATGAGCTCAGCCTTTGGAGGTCCCTTCAGAGCTTGCTAGTGATCTCACAGGCTCCACCGGCAATTAAAAGATGTCCTGAAAATCAGTTGGGAATAAATCAGCAAGCCCTGAATCATCACTGCAGAGAAAAAGGCCGAGCAGGAGCCGCCTCTGTGCACTGAGCTTACTGAATGTTGGTTTTTCATGTTTAGAACCTGATCGGTGCTTTTGGAAGACCTACCAAGAGGATCACCTTTGTCACCAATGGACTGGTCAACAACCTCAACTCCTATGGAATAGACATCACGGCGATGTGCAGCGGGCTCACCACCTACCTGGCTTACGAAGTTAACAGTGAGTGCAAGCATGAGAATTCTGAGTATTACTGATCCGGCATGTTTTCATCATAGGTCATGTCTGAGGCACAACTGCTGCTCTTCCACCTCCAAACCCACAAAAACCAAGGGCTGCAGCAGTTGCACAAAGGGATCAGCACCTCGGCAGATGGAGATAGAAACAGGGTGGGGTGACAGCCCCCAGAAATGACCCAATCCAAAGCCATAGAGTACCTCTCCAGCAACCTTAATGTGGCTCTAAAATTTGGGCCCAGAATGTTTATACTCACCCTGCACTGTCCTGATATACCCAGTCAAGAAGAAGGGTTGTCCCAGGAATCACTGTCCTTCAGGTCAGGGCTTGCTAATGAGTTGACTCAGGCAGCCACCAAAGCCTTGTGCTTCACAACACTGAGCCAAGTTCCTCTGATCCCTGGAGGTTCTCCCCTCCCACAATGATCCCATCTCCCAGAGCTAAAATGACCTACACATGGTAGGATTCTTCCAGAACATCACAGCCCATGTGACTGGGCCCATGAACTGGCAGCTGCCTTCCCATGCTATACTCAGCCATTGGGACTCAAGACAAAGTGCAATAGAGCCTCTATTTCTGCACAGGACATCCCCATGGGTGTTCAAGAGCAGGTCTTTGAGAGCATGCCAGGCTGAGCCACAGAGCCAGTCCTCTTAGGGGAATCCAAGAGAATCTGTCCCTTGCATGGCTGAAACATTCCCAGAGCAGCAATTCTGCTGAACCTGGTTGGCTCTTAGCAACACCACCACCATCCTGTAGAAGGTCAGCCAAGATCTCAGGCATCAGCTCATGGGGTTTTGTCTTTTCTTTTCCAGCTTTCCAAGGACCCCAGTTGAATCTGGGATCATGCATTACCCTCGATGTCCTGAGAGTTGTGGACCTGAAGTACTGCATTGGCAATGGCAGTGTCAATTTCCCGGTGAGAAAACCTTAGCCCTTTGCTTTCTTGAACCAAATAGGGGGGATCCCGCGCTGCTGCCCAATGCCAACCCAGATGCCCCTCTTGCCTGGCATCTCCTCATTGACAGCTTCCTGCTGGAAGGTTCAGATGCCTTGAAAGGGCAATGAGAGAGCAGTGGTTTCCATCCAAGCCCTAGAGCGTGGGTTTTCTCTGGCCAGTGCTCCAGCATGCATCAGCCTCGAAAGACACCAGATGGCAGCTGTCAGATGCAGCAGGGATTCACTGAATTCCTGAAAAGAATTCTTAATGTCCTCTGCCCACTGTCACAGCCCTTATTCTGGGTCCTTTGGAAAAGACTGAGTGCAGGGCAGGCAGTCTCCAGAGAGCAGCACATCTTCCATTGTGGCAGAGATTTTTCAGAATAATTGGGGACATCACAGTCTGCTTTCAAAGGTCTTCAAACATCTTTCTCTTGGCTTTTCAGACTCAGCAGATTCCCAGCGGCATCTTCAACCACACTCAAGTCATCATTGGTGGCCAGTCCCAAATTGTGACCATCAACAGGCAATGGCGTGTGGCCGTCATTGAGCAAAGGAACATCAGCGGGTCCTGGAAAACCATCTGGAACTACAACACGGTGAGTGGCAGGGACAGGGCCTCCATCAAAAAGCAACCATGGAGTCTGGCTGTTCCTACAGCTGGCCCAGGGATGGCAATTCTTCCTTTATTCTCTATATTTGGAGCCCACACTTTGGGGCATTTTCATTCAGCAGTCATTATGGTTTCCATGCTAAATTTATCCCATCATTAACGGTGGGAAAAAAATGAATTGTGAGTGCGGAATAATTTCATTTTCCAGGGCGTCATTGCAACCAAAGTCACGCAACAGAACGCCTGCTACATTTCCATCATGAACCGAAGTGAGATGCCCCGCTTTGATAACCTGGCCCGCCTGGCAGAAGAGAGCAGGGTAAGATTCAAGAGTAGCAGGCTCCTGGTCCTGGGGATCATCGGTCCGTTTCTTCATATGCTTCTTCTTTCTGGAAAAGTTCAAGTAGTCACTAGCAGCTGACTTTCCATTCCCTTATCTGATATGTAGATGAGAATTTTGTTTTAGGATTTCTTCGTCAAAATGAGAAAGGGATGGCATCATTCCCTCCCCCACTTTCTCTGTGGATATTGAGCACAGAAGCTCGCAGGACAAACCTGTTCTTTGAGAAACCCTTCACTGCTTTTCTTGTGCTGCCACTTCCCCTCAAATTCTCTACTCGACTTCTGTAGAGTAAGCTCTGCCTTTAGAGCTACTTTCAAGGCTTCCCAGTGGTCCCACAGGCCCCACCGGGGATTAGAAGGTGTCCCTAAAGGCAGTTGGGAATCAAACACAAGTCCAGAGTCCTCCTCTCAGAGCTGGGGATGGCCCTAGCAGGAACCAGCTCCCAGCAATGAGCTTGCTGACTGCTGGTTTTTGGTGTTTAGAAACTGCTTGGCATTTTTGGAAGACATACCAAGAGGATCACCTTTGTCACCAATGGACTGGTCAACAACCTCTACTCCTATGGAACAGAGATCACGGCTATGTGCAGCGGACTCACCACCTACATGGCTACTGAAGTTCACAGTGAGTGCAAGCATGAGAATGCTAAGTGTTACTGACCTGGCCTTGATTTCCCTTGGGGTGTGACTCAGGCACAGATGCTGCTCTTCCACCTCAAAACACAAAGAAACCCTCCTGCAGAACACCAGCGAATGCCTTAAGAATTAGGTAATGGGGTTTTGTCTTTTCTTTTTCAGCTTTCCAAGGCCCCCAGGTGACTCTGGGATCATGCATAACCATCGATGTCCTGAGAGTTGTAGAGCTGACATACTGCAATAGCAATGGCAATTGGAACGGCAATGGCAACTGGAATGGCCAATGGAATGGCAATGGCAACTGGAACAACAATTGGAATGGCAATTGGAATGGCAACTGGGAGAACAACTGGAATGGCATCGGCAACAACAATTGGAACAACAATTGGAATGGCAATGGCAACTGGAACAACAATTGGAATGGCATCGGCGACAATATCTGGAACAACAATTGGAATGGCATCGGCAATGGCAACTGGAATGGCAATAACATCTGGAATGGCAACTGGAATGGCAATAACAACTGGAATGGCAATTGGAATGGCAATAACAACTGGAATGGCAATGGCAACTGGAATGGTATTTGGAATGGCAGCATCAATTGGAATGGCAGTGGCATCTGGAACGGCAGCTGGAATGGCGATTTCCCGGTGAGAAATCCTTAGCCCTTAGCTTTCTTGAACCAAATGGGGTGGGAACTTGGGCTTGCCAAAGTCAACCCCGATGCCCTGCTGGCCTCAAATCTCCTCTTTTGAGAGGATCCTGCTTAAGGGTTAAGATGCTGGAAGACAGCAATGAGTGAGCAGAACTTTCTTTCCAAGCTCTTGAGTGTGGATTTAATCTGGGCAGTGCTCTTGCATGCATCAACCTCTAAAGGCTCCAGATGGCAGCTGTCAGATGCAGCAATGATTCACGAATCTATGAAATCTATTCTTATGGCCTCTGCTGAATGCCAGCCTTTTTCTTTGTTTGTTATTTTAAATATCTCTCCCTCCTTTGAAAATACATCTCTACTGCCATCCCTCCCTAGATCAGAGCACTTATTCTTTTCTTGCAGGGATTTTTTGTAAATATATGTTGTGAGACCTACCTACTTGCACAGTCTGAAAATATTTAATGTGGTTTTCTTATCTCAGCAGTCAGATAACAACCAACAAATCATCACTGATGGAGATTCCCACATCTCCATCTCTGGCGGAGACTCTCATATCTCCATCTCTGGTGTCTCACAAAGCATAAGCATCAATAGCCAAACACAGAAGGCAATTATGGAGCAAAAGAGCAACCATTTGTCCTGGAAAACCATCTGGAACTACAACACAGTGAGTGGCACGGGGGGGGCTTGTTCAAAAAGTATAGAATGAGACTGGCTACTCATATAGCTGGCCCAGTGACTGGGATAGCTGCCTTTATGCTGAATTTGTGAGTCCATATTGGGTAGACATTCGCAGCATTTCCTATCGTTTCAATCCAAACTTTATTCAAATGTTAAACAGCTGAAAAAAACCTGAATTGTGAGTGCTGAATAATTTAATTTTACAGGGTATCATTGTAACAAAAGTGATGCCAGAGAGAACGTGCTACATTTCCACCATGAACAGGAGTGAGATGCCTACTTTTGCTGTACTTGTCAGAGTGGCTGCAGAGAGGAGGGTAAGAATTTAATGGAGGAGTCACTTGGAATGTTGCTCAGTATTTGAAAGTAAGCAGATGTGGAAGCCTGCTATTTTCAAAGCCTTTTAAACCATTAGGTGTTTAGAAATGATTTCTATCACACTGTTAATTACGTCGTTCAATTTATTTTGAATTAGATTTTATTTTAAAAGGTTCAAAAATAAGCTCTTTAACGTAAAGATTTCACATTTTTAATTAATGTTGTAGACATCCTGGGTAATTTTCACATAGCTTGCAATGAGTTTTTTGTACTGATCTCTTTTTAATACTCTCTTATGACCCAAAAATGTAGATATGTGGTAAGGTAACCTTTATAATCTTCCACTCCTTGCATGGTAAAAAAATTAATTTCTTTGGTTTAGGTGTAGTTGATTAAGAACAAATATCCCAATAACCTGGAAAATTTTAAACTATCTCTCAAAACGTTTGCAAATAACTACCATGTTAGCATGAGCTCCACCCACTGAATTAACACAGACATTTTAAAAATGGTATCAGCATTTACCATACTCACCTTTGGTAGGCACTGGCTTCCACTGAAGATTCAGAACTGAGTCCTTAAAAAGACCCAAGGCTTTAAAGAACAAGAACAATTAGGGGGAAGAAGAAAACCAGCAGTGTTATCAGTAAAGGCATAGCAAAATGACTCAGCATGGCTCGCCTCAAGGCTTGACTCTCTTAGAACAAGCTCTGCTTTTGCAGCTGCCTTCAAGGCTTGCCACTGGTCCCACAGGCCCCCAGGGGATTAAAGGGTGCTCCTAAAGGCAGTTTGGACTCAAACACCCAGCCCTGAGTCATCATTGCAGTGCTAGGAAGAAACCTAGAAGGGAATCAGCTCCTGAGAGATTGCTGAATGCTGGTTTTTGATCTTTAGAACCTGATCGGCGTTTTTGGAAGACCTGCCAAGGAGATCACTTTTGTGACCAATGGATTGGTCAGAAACCTCATGTCCTATGGAGCAGATGTCTTCTCTATGTGCAGCGGACTCACCACCTACATGACCCATGAAGTTCACGGTGAGTGCAGAAAAAAGAATTCTGTCTTTAAGTGACCTGGCATTTGTTTCCCTTGGGGAATGAACAACGCACAATTGCTGCTCTTCCACCTTGAGCTGCACAGAAACCAAAGGCTCCAGCAGTTGCACAAAGGGTTTGACATCTCCAAAGCTCAGGATGGAAACAAGGGTAGAGTCTCAGCCTCCTTAAATGACCTGATCTATACCACTACTACCCCTTTCTGTGAAGTTTGAGGTGGCTTAAGTTACTGTGTAGGATTTTACACACTGATATCCTCTGCAATGCCTACACTAATAGAAAGGATAGCTCTAAGCACCATTGTTCTCTCATTTCTGTATTATAGACCCAGTGTTGTTTCATGACTTCAAAGAGATTCTTTGTCTATTCAATGATTTCTTATACAGCAGCTATGGACAACCTAGTCCACTTCAAGCAACAAAAATGAGCTCTTATCGATTACTTAAGAACATCTTCCCCCTGAACTAATTGTAATTTTTTGTTTGTTTTTTTTTTTAAGTACCCCAATACAATCAACGATCATGCACTGCACTTAACGTCTTGAGACTTGTGGAGCTGAAGTACTGCAATGGCAATGGACAGGTCGGAAAATCTTACATTTCTTGAACCAAGATCCAGCCTTCAGAGCTGCTGCCCAAAGCCAACCCTGATACTGTTCTTCCCTGATATCTCTTCTTTCAAGAGTTTTGTTTTTCATGGTTCAGAAACTTAAAAACAGATAATTTGTTGACTAAAGCTTTCAATTAAAAAACCTTTTGCATAGATGACCTCTGGCTTGTTTCTCATTACTCTACCCTTCAATCATCCTTGAAACTTACATGGGAATATTTTTATTGTCTCACTTCTGCCCCATTTGAGCCCTTCAAATGCTCTTTTGATTGCCAGCTCTCAAGACAGGACACAGACAAAGAGCTGGGCAAGCCCAGGGTGTGTATGTTACAAACAAGGCATTCACAGTTAGGACCTTCCTTCCCCGTTTGGGGAAAGATGCCTCACACTAAGAATCTTGATTCAGGTGGCACAAAAGGCAGAAAGAAAGAAGGGTAAAGCGTTGAATTTGCCTTTTTTAGGGGAGGAGGAGTCTCTATGGAACTTACCATGTTGTTCTTATAAAGCCCTCCATTTTCCAGTGCATAGCAAAGACTGGTTACAGGGTATTGTGTTGAACACTGACATGGATGAAAATGTGCTCCAAAGATACATACACAGTATAAACACAACTGTTGATCCCTTGGGACAGTGCAAGATTCCCACTCATCTCCTCCCAAAGGCCTTTAGTTCAGACATGGACATACAAAAAAACCCCCAAAAAACAACAAAAAAAAAAACCCTGTCTTCCTTAATGCTGTAATGGTACCTACAAAATGAAAGTTTTCTTCCATTTTTGCTGCCAGGAATATGTCTCTTTCCTGATAGCAAATTCCAGATTCTCTCTATAAGATCCTCCCAGTGTTCAGTAGTATGAATTGGACAGAAACCAAGCTAGGAATAGAGTCATGTTTCTGCTGAGCTAATAAGAGTACTTGAAAAATGTCAGTCCCCATCTACTTCTACATTATAAAGCTACAGAATTACTCTTAACTTATAAAATTTCCAGAAAAATCTGACCCATTATTTGACACTAAAAACCACTAGTCATCCACTAAAAACCAGGTAAACAGGAGAACCCTGATCATGAAGTGAAAAGTAAAACTGCAGCATTTCAGTTCAAGTCTGATTAACAAACAGAAATTTAAACATGTAAAAGGAAGATTCAATCAAGTTATGCTGAGATCATATGATTACAATAAACTCTCACGGGGGACACACGGGGTTTTTCTCCAGGTACTTTTCATAAATATTTACTTTATCAGGGAGTCAGCAGGTAGTGGGAGAAAA
This sequence comes from Passer montanus, assembly GCF_014805655.1. Taxonomy (NCBI): domain Eukaryota; kingdom Metazoa; phylum Chordata; class Aves; order Passeriformes; family Passeridae; genus Passer; species Passer montanus. The sequence continues at coordinate 2,061,745 of NW_024356616.1, read as the reverse complement.
GATAAAGAGTGAAGCAACACCTCTAAAAACCAACATAATTCTGCATGCTCCCATTTGCACTCAGGTGGGCATGCCGTGCTCTAGATAAAGGCAGTGTGACATAGCCTAGAAAATTGTGGCTCAAGGACAGAATGAATCACGTTCCATAGTTAAAAGAAAACCCTCAAGCTCCAGCTTCAAGAATGAAACCAGAAATAATTTCATCAGTTCTACCCTTGCCAGACAGCAAGGAGCAGAAAAAACACATAAAATGTAAAAATTAAGCAGGAATTTGAGGAAAGGGTGAAATCTGGAATGTTTCTTACCCTTGGGAGGCTGCTGCACAGTGGGACAAGAATTTACTGTAGAAACAGAATGCCTTGAGCAGAGCTTTGAAAATGACACAGAGACAAACCTGTACTGAAAGAAAACAGGGTCTTTTATGCAAAGCCCTGTACAGTAACTGCCCTTTTTCCTGGCTACTCTACTGCTGTCACTAGTTACATAAGCTGTTCTTAATGGCAAGTGCCTGAGCTGTACATTTGCCACACAAACTGCTCAAGCACGCAGAGGCTGAGGGAAGATGTGGAGGGTCAGGGTTCCAAGGGTGATGCATATCTGAAATGGCCAAGTTGGCTTGGATTGGTGGAAGTTAAGGACAAAACTGCTTTCCAACTTGTTGCTAGCGACATTGGAGGGAGGAGGATTGTACAGCTTGGTTTGTCTTGCCTTTCGTGAGGAGGGCTCAATTTATGGAATTTCCAGAGGCTAAAAGAGGACCTTCTTACTAAGCATAAATAATACACAAAATAAAACTTTGATGTGTAATTGGTATCTTGGACATACCCTGTCTCCATCTGGCCTCCACAAATCAGTGTGATTAGAAGATGTATAAATCTTCCCCCTTGGTAGTTTACCACTTTCATTCACTGTATTTGACACATCGAGTAAAGTATGAAGTGGATGTGAAACATGAAAAGCTAAGCGCTCCGCTCACAGTGCTGGCAGACCGCTGCACCTCCTCAGCACTCACAGAGCAAGGCACCAGGCAGGAGCACAAGGACACAGTGTGGCCCTGAGCAGCACAAGTGACAATTGGGCCTCCCCTTCCCAAACAAAGATCCCCTGCCTTTTCCAGGAACAGCTGCAATATTGGTCCTCGATAACGGATAGCAGAGGAAAAGAGTGTTCAGAGAAATAATTTCAGAGAGACTGAGTCCCCATTGTGCCAGTCTGGCACTGCAGAGGAAGCTTTAGTGTGCAAACCCACCCTGAACTGCAGCCAAGGGAACAATCAGCACATGGGGACTGGCAGAACTGCTGTCAAACACAAAGCACTTGGGGAGTTGGGAAGTGAGCTCCTCTGGGAGTGCTGCTTCTGGAACCTGGAAAAGGCACAGCAAAAAAGCAAATCCAAATTACCACAGGCTCCTGAGCCATGTCTCTGTATATCAAATTCAGAGAAAGATAAAAATATATTTCCTAAATAACAGGGGATATAAAATGCACCATGTCACTGCCCCTCCCTCACACATGTTCTGCTACCTCTACTAGAGGTCCTTTTCCCAAATCAGCCCTTGGTGCTACTCTCCTGAAGAGACTCTGTGAAGATTAAGGGCCATATCTGACAAGAAGAAAGCAGATCCTAAATGAGCTCAGAAAGTCAGGGCAGTAAAAGAACTCAGCAATTCCTATGATTTAGAACCAACCTTGTGATCTCTAGGGACCCATGTAACATTTTTAGGGATATTATGTATAAAAAGTAAGAGTACACATCAATTAGCAGCAGAGCTGGCCTGGCCTGCCATCCAAATGAGGTTCCCTGTAAGTATACCTATCATTTCCCACAAAAGGGAAGGAGGCTGAGATGCTGGAGTGTGTCCAGAGAAGGGCAACAAGGCTGGCATAGGGTCTGGAACACAAGCCCTGTGTGGAGGGAGGTGGGGGTGTTCAGCCTGGAGGAGGCTCAGGGGAGATCTTACCACTCCTTACAGGTTAAAAGGGTGCAAGAGGTGGGGTTGATCTCTACTCCCAGGTAACTTGCAGTAGGATAAGAGGACTCAGGGGAAGTGTAGGCTGGACAACAGGAAGAAATTCCTCACAGGAAGCGTGACTGGGCATTGGAATGGGCTGCCCAGGGAACTGGTGGAGTCACTGTCCCTGGAGGGGTCTAAGAAAAGATTGGATGAGGCACTCAGTGCCACGGTCTTGGTGACAAGGAGGTGTTAGGTCACAGGTTGGACTCGATGACCTCAAGGGTCTTTCCAACCTGGTTGATTCTTTGATTCTGTAAAACTTCACCAAATTTCAGAGGAGATGCTTAAAAACATGATCCTACTGCATTGGGACTGCTTCTGGTGCACGGTGTGCTGCATTAGCTTTTCAGCAGCAAATTCCTTCACCTGCCCTAAGCAGGAGAACACACCATACACGTGGCATTGCTGGAGGAGGCAATTTACCTTCTACCAAAGTCTCCTGTCAGCCTCCATGACACATTTGCCTAAACAATATAATTGAAAGGACCAATATTTTCTTTCCCTGTGACTATTTGCACTGTAGGAAGCCTTTTAACCACTGCCTCTCTCTAGCAATGCACTTCTCTTTCCCTGTATATTGTTTGCAACAAAAAGGGGGTTTTGTTTAACTTTAACAGGGCTACGTTGCAACCAAGGTGTTTTCAAAGAACACCTGCATCATTGCTACAACCAGCAAGAGGTTTTGGCTTGGCAAACCCTTTCCTACACCACCTCCAGGAGACAAGGTAGGATCATGGTTGAAAGTGGGGCAAAAGATTGTTGGTGAAAAGCCCTTGTTCCTACACAAGCAGGAGAAAAGGCTCCAGGAACCGAAGAGAACTTTCTCAGCAGGGCTGAGTCGCTCTAAAAGTTCCTTCAAAAGTTGCATTGTCCAGGAATAATCCTTTCCCCCATACCAAAGAAATGTGTAGAAGCTCTGAATTCCACTGGTTTTCCTAAATGCTGTTTTCTGGCTTTGTTTCTTTGATGCGCAGGGACCTGGGCCTTACCAATTGCCATGGAGAGAGATTCACTTCATTGTCTCTAGGAACAGACTCCAAAGCTTGAGCTCATTTGGAAAGTGCATCCAAGCCCTGTGCAGAGGAATTCCCTCCTACCTCGCTTACCCAGCTCCTGGTGAGCCTGCCACTGACAGCCTTTGTGTTCCAAAATAAACAAGAGCTCGCTGTATACGTTAAGAATGATGCAGTTCAGGTTTTAAGTGACTTTTCCTGGTACATTTCCAAAACTAAGTTGGAAAAATTTCCACTACAATGTTCTCTTATTTTCTCAGTCTAATCAGTTTTTCTTTTTCTTTCGGATCAAAGTTCTTATCAGGCTCAAACTTCTTAAAGCAAGATAACTCACACCTGAAAGTTAAGATAAATTAACTGCCTATTACTTTGCTATATCTTCTACATTAACCATTTAAAGTCAGGTGAACTAAAATCTGGTTTTATAGAGATCAGCATAACTAAGGTATTTTTATTTTAACATCTTACCAACACATTGCAATAGTTTATTTTAGAAATAAGCATTGTCATGCCATCTGGCCAATTGCAAACAGACAGATGCACTATTATTCTGATCAACGAAGAAATCAAGGTGCGAATGACAGACTGGAGTTGCACACACATGCTATTTAAGAATGTTTCATGAAGGTTAAACACAGGAGAAAATAAACATACTCTAACTAAGTGCAAGTTGGAAATTTGAAAGAGTCAAACTACAGTTAGGTTAAAAGTAAAGCAAAAAGCCTGAGCCTACTTTCTTCATCAAAAACTTCAGCAACTCACTCTGTCTGGAAAATACCACATCTTCACCTGCCCTCCTCCCTCAGGACCCCTTTCCTTGCTCTTTGAAAGGAGTTACTCCAAGAGACACTTTACCCACTTGGGAACGCCCCAGGGTTACTCCAAAGAAAAGGGTGCAGGAGACCATTCTCTTCGGGAACAGCCTGCTGGGGACTCTAAGGGTCACCGTGAAAACCAAAGCAAAACTGCACCCAAGAATTTTTTAGCACCTCCAAAGAAAAGCAACCGTAGGATTGCAGCACTTAAAGAATCGTTCCTGTCTGCCTTGCCTGGGGTTTCTGGAGAGACACTCCTCTCCTTTTCCAACCTGACACTGCATTTTCCTTGAGACGCCACACTGCATTTTCCTTCCAACCTGACACTGCATTTTCCTTGAGACGCCACACTGCATTTTCCTTGAGACGCCACAGGCGCAGCCCTCTTCCCTGATCCTGCTGGCAGGCACTGGGAATGTGTCCCTGTGAGCCCTTCACAGACGAGGATTCCTCCCTCACGCCCCAGGGAGCCGGGATGTGACCTGAGCAGAGTCTGTGGGGCCCATCTCGCACCCCCACGGTCACCGTGCAGCACAGAGAGTACCATTAAAATGCCAGCACACAGTCTAATAAATCTGTCTTAATTCCCTCATGTATTTTAAGACAAATTGGAGATTTTGAAAGAACCTGACTTCTGAGGGATTTTTTTTTTTTTAATGCAAAATTGATATTCTGATTGGACACACCACCAGCAGGCCTAACACCCCTCTTGTGAGTAAAGATTACCTCAAGAACTGTAAATTAACCCAGCTGCAATGACGTAAATGTGCCAACGCCGCTCTGCCGGATCCGCTGAGGCACCGCTGCCTCAGAGGGGCTTTCCCGCCCTTTTTCCGCCCTCCCGTGATCCTCTCCTCCCCCGCTGCCTCAGCGGGGCTTTCCCGCCATTTTCTGTTCCCCTCAGAGCCCGGCGCCGCCTCAGCCCCGCTCCCTCCGGCCCTCTCAGGCCGTGCCTCACCGCAGCAAAAAACAATGGTTTATTGCTTGAGCAAAGGGCGAGTTCCTCGCGGGCAGCGCAGGGGCTTTCTCGGTGTTTCTCGTGGGGCAGCAGTGAGGGAGGGAAAGGGAGGTCTGCCCCTCACAAATCCACACCGGCGCTGCTGCTGGTAAAGCAGCCTGTTGAAGGTAACGCCCGTTTGGTGTAGCTGTATGTATCAAAAATACCACTTCGGGCTTGCAGATTCAAAAAGTGAAATTGAGACAAGTATTCCATTTCATATTGCACGTGCAACAGCGTTTAGGCGTTATTTTTATGTATAAACCCCCACACCTAGCCATACTGCAGGATTGAAGCTGAGAAGTAGTTTCCATGCCCTAGAGCCGGGTTGTTCACAGAATGAAATTGAAAACTTGGCATTGGGATATGAAGACGGTCTCAAGGAGAAGCCATGGGAGGAACAACTGAGGGTATCTGGTGTGTTCAGCTGGAGGAGACCAAGGGGAGATGGGGTTCTTCAACATCCTCCCAAGGGGCGGTGGAGAAACAGCTCTCCTCTCTCTCTGCTGTCCATAATCAGCAACACAACCTGAGGGAATGGCTGGAGCTGGGTCAGGGGAGATTTAGGTTGGATATTAGTAAAAGGTTCTTCACCCAGAGGGTGCCTGGGAGCTGGAACAGGCTACCCCGAAAAGTTGTCACAGGAGCAAGCTGGATGGAGCTCAAGGAGTGTTGGGACGATGTTCTCAGGTGGGACTCCTGGGGAGTGTTGTTCTTGTGCAGGCCCAGGAGCTCGACCTGATGATTCTTGTGGGTCCTCTGTGATTCTGTGATTCTTGTAAAACAGTTTTCAGTGGCCATGTAGTACTTAGGGCATGTATTTTCATGGGTACTATGGTTACAAAGAACATAAAGTGCATTTTGAAAAGTGCAAAGGCTTTTATTTATTCAAACTAATTGAAAGCGGGGTTTTTTTGTTTGCTTAAAGCCAAGGCTATCTCTGATTGTAAGTTTGATGTAAAGTTTCAGAAGTAATTAGTACATGTCAGAAAGTTACTACAAAGCATATTTAATTTCTTACAAGAAATGGAGCTTTATCTGATAATTATTGGGTCAAAATCTGCAGAAGTACAACCCACATGTTTATCAAGTAGTTACAGCAGGAAACAATTTTCAATAAAATGCAGCAGGGATACAAATCACAAAATAATTTTATTGCAACATTCAGTCCTTCCACACCTAATTCTGAAAACATATAAAAGGTGGAAGGTTGACATTGTTCTTCCTACTTGCAGCAGCATTAAATGAACAATTCCACAATGCTGCTCTTTCTATGTTCCCCGCTTCATGAGATCTCCTTTTTCTTTCACCACCCCTTTGGAGGAAACAAATTAGTCATCTCAGACAGATGAAACTCTGGCACTCTCTATGTGGTAGAACTTACTCTAGTCTAGCAAAGATTTTTTGTAAAAATTTTAGGACATCATTGACTAGCCTGAAAATCGAAAAATGTTTAATTTTTAATTGAGTCTCCGCAAAAAATTAAAAACCAACAAGTCATCCTTGGGTTAAAGACTAGGTCCCCATCACTAATGGCCAATCACAGATTGTGATGGCACTTACCAGAGAGCAGCCCTTCCAAAGTAGTAGGGACTTTTCTAAAACTATGGGGACATCACTGCCTCCCTTCAAAGACTGAACATCTTCTTTCCCTTGGCTTTTCAGTCTCAGCAGTCAGATAACAACTGCCAGGTCTCTGTTGGTGGAGTTTTCCAAAATCTGACTCTCAGTAGTCTGACACGTGTCGTGGTTATTGAACAAAGGAGCGAGCAATTCTCATGGAAAACCATCTGGAACTACAACTCGGTGAGTGGCAGGGAGGAGCCTTGTTCACAAAGTGTGTGAGGAGACTGGCTCCTGGTAGAGCTGGCCCAGGGATGGGGATTGTTTCCTTATTCTGACTGTCTGGAGCCCATGATTTGGGGTAGCAACTCTTGCCATCCATTCCTTTTTTAACAAAGGGTTTTCTCCAATCCCAGTTGTGGAAAAACTGAATTGCAAGTGGTCAATAACTTTTTCCTTACAGGGTATCATTGCAACCAAATTGGTGCAACAGAACACCTGCTACATTTCTGTCATGAACAGAAATGAGATGCCCAGCTTTGAGAATCTGGCCCACCTGGCTTCACAGAACGGGGTAAGATTCAAAATCTGTTACTGTAGTTGATATGCATTTTTTGTCTGAGACACTGCTATTTTCCAAAACTTCTTAACCAATGGACATTTTATTGCTGATATTTTTGGTAATATTTTTCAGTTACATTTTTTGTGAACACTCAAAAACTACGATATCCTTTTTCAAAAGCCTTTAGGACAGGTTCGTCATATTGAGCCCAACTTCCAGATTAGATAATTTTTACAATTATTTAAATTATTGTACAATTGACTCTTTTTTTACTAACTTAGCTTCAATGAATCAGATTTTTCATTAAGTATGTTTCATAATTTCACATTCTCAAAAAAGGATGTTTCTTCAGACATTCCAAATGAGGAAGAAAAAATATTGCAGTATTAGAGAGAAAATCTTCAAGTAAGCTTTCAAACATTTTGAAGAAAATTATGCACCATGTTTCTTTAGTTCAGCCATCCACATTAGCACAAACGTTGAAAAAATTATCTCAGCATCGAGCATATTTGCTAAAAACAAGCTTCCCTTGAAATCTTACAGCTGAGTTGGTAAAAAACCCACACTTTAAACAGCAGGAAGAGCTATAGGGCAGAAGGGAATCAGGAGGAGACTTCTCCTGCCAGCTGACAGCCCGGGTGCCCCTGAGGGGCCAGGGCAGTGACTGAGCACATGCCTTCCAAGGAGCTCTGGCTCCACAGAGTGGCTGAACTCCTCTTCTCCTCTTCAGCACTTTCCTTGTGCTGCTGCTTCCCCTCAGGCTCCTGCACCTTGGCTCCCTTAGAACCATCTGCCTTTGGAGCTGCCTTCAAGGCTTGCCAGTGGTCCCACAGTCTCCCATGGACTGAAAGGTGTCCCTAGAGGCAGTTGGGACTCCAACACCCAGCCTTGAGTCATCCTTCCTGAGCTAGAAATAGGGCTAGCAGAAACCAGCTCCCAGCAATGAGCTTGCTGAATGCTGGTTTTTGTTCTTCAGAACCAGGTTGGCCTTGGAAGACCTACCAGGAAGATCACCTTTGTCACCAATGGACTGGTCAACAACCTCTACTCCTATGGAACAGAAATCACAGCTATGTGCAGTGGACTCACCACCTACATGGCTACTGAAGTTCACAGTGTGTGCAAGCATGGGAAATCTGAGTTTTCTGACCTGGCCTTTTTGTCTTCTGGGGCATGAGTAAGGCACAATTGCTGCTTTTCCACTTTGGGCCAGACAGAAACCAAGGGCTGCAGCAGTTGCACAAAGGGTTTGACACTTCTGCAGATCAAGACAGGAACAGGGTGGGGTGACAGCCCCCAGAAATTACCCAAACCAAACCCTTACAGCTACTCTCTAGGAAGCTTAATGGGGCTTAAAAATGAGCCCAGAAAGCTTTGGCTCACACTGTGCTTCCCTGTAATATCTAGTCAAGAACAATGGGCGTTCTAAGAAGTGATGTCCTTCAGGTCAGAGCTTGCTGAGTTGACCCAGGCAGCCACCAAAGCCTTGTGCTTCGCAACACTAAGCCAAGTGGCTTCCTCACCTGTAACTTTTTCCCTGGGGCAATGATCCCATTTCCCAGGACTAAAATGACCTACACATGGTAGGATTCTTCCAGAATGTCACAGCCCATGTGGCTGGTCCCATGATCTGGCACCAGCCTCACCATGCCCTACTCAGCCATTGGGACTCTCAGGACAAAGTGCAATAGAGACACAATTTCTGCACAGGAAATCCCCAAGGGTGTTCAGGAGTAGATCTCTGTGAGCATTCCAGGCTGAGCCACAGAGCCAGGGCTCACTGGGGACTCCAAGAGAATCTGTCCCTTGCACAGCTCAAACATTCCCAGAACAGCAACTATTCATACCTGGTGTGCTCTAAGCAACACCACCACCCTTCTGTAAAAGGTCAGCCAAGGTCTTAGGCATCAGCTCATGGTGTATTTTCTTTTCTTTTCCAGCTTTGCAAGGACCCCAGGTGAATCTGGGATCATGCATTACGCTTGAAGTCCTGAGAATTGTGGAGCTGAAGTACTGCAATGGCAATGGCAATGGCAACTGGAATGGCAATTTCCCGGTGAGAAAATTTTAGCCCTTAGCTTTTCATGTGTAAAATGGTGGAGGCTCAACAGCTGCTGCCCCAAGCCAGCCCTCATGCCCTTCTTGCCGAGCATCTCCTCTTTTGAGAAGTTCCTGCTTGAGGGAGCAGATGCTGAAAGAGAGGAATGGGTCAGCAGAGATTTCCATCCAAGACCTTTCAGAAGGGATTTACTCTGGCCAGTACTCTTGCAAACATCAATGTTAAAGCCACCAAATGAGATACAGCCATGATTCACTGAATACATGAAAAGAATTTTTAGGACCTCTGCCCACTGCCACAGGCTTCATTCAAGCTCCTTTGGAAAAAAACTGAGGCTTCTCGGGGACGACACTTTCTCCACTATAGCAATGATTTTTCAGATACTTGGGGGACATCACTGTCTTAGTTCAAAGATGAAATGTCTTTTTTCTCTTGGCTTTTCAGACTCAGCAGATTCCTGGGGACATCTTCAACAACAACACGCAAGGCGGCATCTTCAACCACACACAAGTCATCATTGGTGGCCAGTCCCAAATTGTGACCATCAACAGGCAATGGCATGTGGCCATCATTGAGCAAAAGACCTTCAGCGGGTCCTGGAAAACCATCTGGAACTACAACACGGTGAGTGGCAGGGGTGACTTGTTCACAAAATGCATGAGGAGACTGGCTGCAGGGACAACTGCCCCAGGGATGTGGCTTGTTTCCTTCTTCTGACCATGTTGAGACATGAAAGAATGAAGTGCTGTATAATATCATTTCACAGGGTGTGATTGCAACCAAAGTCACTCAACAGAACATCTGCTACATTTCCATCATGAACAGAAATGAGATGCCCAGCTTCAATAATCTGGCCCGCCTGGCAGAAGAGAGCAGGGTAAGGTTCCCAGCGAGTAGCAGAGTCCTGACCCTGGAGTTCATTGATCTGTTTCTTCATGGGCTTTTTCCTTCTGGACAGCATGAAGTTGACACAAGTGGCAGGATTTCTTTCTCTCAAAAGGAGGGGGGAATTTTTCCATAAGAATGCATTGCTGAAAGAGGAAAAGGGTTGCACATTCTGTTTCCGAGTTCTGATTTCTCTGCGAATGTTGAGCTCTGCAGCTTGGTGAAAACACTTTTTCTCAGAGCAGTTCTTTGAGAGCCCTAATTCTTTTAGCACGCCAGGATCTTAAAGTCCTTTGCAAGCCTTTCAATACCAATCTCTATTGGTCAGCTCAAAACTTTACATGGCAGCTTGGCAAGACTCCCTTTTCCTTAGGGGTGCGCAAGAGAATCTCCCTATTCCTCAGCTTCTCTCCTTGGGAATGTACCTAGCAGGAGCCAGATCACAGCACTGATCCTGATGAATGCTGGTTTTCGTTCTTTAGAACCAGTTTGGTCATGGAAGACCTACCAAGAAGATCACCTTTGTCGCCAATGGATTGGGCAGCAACCTCAGTTCTTATTGGTCAGATGTCTTCTCCATGTGCACTGGACTCACCACCTACATGGCTTATGAAGTTCATGGTGAGTACAAACAAAGGAATTCTGTCTCTGAATGACCTGGCATTTGATTCCCTTGGGGAATGATCAGTGGACAATTCCTGCTCTTCCACCTTGGGTCAGGCAAAAATCCAAGGCTTCATTAGTTGTACAAAGGGTTCAACATCTTTGCAGATCAAACTAGATCCTTTCAGCTCCTTTCCAGAAAGCTTAAGAGGGCTCAGTTTTGGCCCAGACTGTTTCAGCTGACGCTGAGATCCCATGTAATGCCTAGTCAATAAAAAGTGTCAGCCTAAGTGTCACCAGCTGTCCTTCAGGTCACAGCTGACTGACAATTTAAATGGCATCCAAAGTCTTAGGCATCCGTTCATGGGGTTTTGTTTCTTCCTTTCTTGCTTCCCAAGGAGTCCATGTCAATCTGGGATCATGCATTCCCCTCGATGTCCTGGGCGTTGTGGATCTGAAGTACTGCACTGGCAATGGCAATGGACAAGTGAGAAAACCTTACCCTTACCTTTCTTCAAACAAATTGGAGGGGGGGCTTCAGAGCTCTTCATCCCTGATGTCCTTCTTGCCTGGAATCTCCTCTTTTGTGAGGTTCCTTGTTGAGGATGCAGATGCTGAAACAGAGCAATGGTGAGGACAGGTTTCCATCCAGGACTTTGAGCATGGATTAACTGTGGCCAGTCCTAATGCACTCGTCAACTCCTAAAGGCTCCAGATGACAGCTGTCAGATGCAGAAATGATTCAGTGAATGCTGAAAAGAATTCTTACGGCCTTTGCCCACTGCCACTGCCTTCATTCTGGGTCCTTTGGAAAAGACTGAGTGCAGATCCAGCACTTCCTGGGGGCAGCACTTCTTCCACTGTAGCAGGGATTTTTCAGATGCTTTGGGGACATCACTGTCTCTGTTCAAAGAAGAAATGTCTTCTTTCCCTTGACTTTTCAGTCTCAGCAGATTCCCGGGGACATCTTCAACAACAACACGCAAGGCGGCATCTTCAACCACACACAAGTCATCATTGGTGGCCAGTCCCAAATTGTGACCATCAACAGGCAATGGCATGTGGCCATCATTGAGCAAAAGACCTTCAGCGGGTCCTGGAAAACCATCTGGAACTACAACACGGTGAGTGGCAGGGGTGACTTGTTCACAAAATGCATGAGGAGACTGGCTGCAGGCACAGCTGACCCATGGATGTGGCTTGTTTCCTTCTTCTGACCATGTTGAGACATGAAAGAATGAAGTGCTGTATAATATCATTTCACAGGGTGTGATTGCAACCAAAGTCACTCAACAGAACATCTGCTACATTTCCATCATGAACAGAAATGAGATGCCCAGCTTCAATAATCTGGCCCGCCTGGCAGAAGAGAGCAGGGTAAGGTTCCCAACAAGTAGCAGAGTCCTGACCCTGGAGTTCATTGATCTGTTTCTTCATGGGCTTTTTCCTTCTGGACAGCATGAAGTTGACACAAGTGGCAGGACTTCTTTCTCTCAACAGGAGTGAGGAATTTTCCATAAGAATGCATTGCTGAAAGAGGAAAAGGGTTGCACATTCCGTTTCCGAGTTCTGATTTCTCTGAGAATCTTGTGCTCTGCAGCTTGCTGTAAACATTTCCTCTGAGAAGCTCATTGAGGGCCTTAATTCTTTTGGCATGCCTGGACCTTGAAGTCCTTTGCAAGCCTTTCATTACCAATCTCTATTGGTCAGCTCAGAGCTTTGCATGGACACTTGTCCAGATTCACTTTTTTCCTTAGGGGTGTAAGAGAACTTCTCCCTATTCCTGCTAGGGAATGTGCCTAGCCACAAGCACATCCCAGTACTGATCTTGCTGAATGTTGGTATTTGATCTATAGAACCAGTTTGGTCATGGAAGACCTACCAAGAAGATCACCTTTGTTGCCAATGGATTGGTCAGCAACCTCAGGTCTTATGGGTCAGATGTCTTCTCTATGTGCAGTGGACTCACCACCTACATGGCTTATGAAGTTCATGGTGAGTGCAAACAAAGGAATTCTGTCTCTAAATGACCTGGCTTTTGTTTCCCTTGGGGAATGACCAATGGACAATTGCTGCTCTTCCACCTTGAGTCCGGAAGAAACCCAGGGGCTTCAGCAGTTGTACAAAGGGTTCAACATCTTTGCAGATCAAACTAGATCCTTCCAGCTCCTTTCCAGAAAGCTTACAGGGGCTCAGATTTGGCCCAGACTGTTTCAGCTGACACTGAGATCCCATGTAATGCCCAGTCAATAAAAAGTGTCAGCCTAACTATCTCCAACTGTCCTCCAGGTCAGAGCTGACTGACCATTTGAATTGCAGCCAGTGTTTTAGGCATCAGCTCATGGGGTTTTTTTTCTTCCTTTCTTGCTTCCCAAGGAGTCCATGTCAATCTGGGATCATGCATTACCCTCGATGTCCTGGGCGTTGTGGATCTGAAGTACTGCACTGGCAATGGCAATGGACAAGTGAGAAAACTTTACCTTTACCTTTCTTCAACCAAACTGGGGGGGCAGTGGGTGTAGAACCTGAGCTACTGCCCAGAACCAGCAGTGGACTCACCACCTACATGGCTTATGAAGTTCATGGTGAGTGCAAGCAAAGGAATTCTAAGAGACCTGGCATTTGTTTCCCTTGGGGAATGATCAGTCTACACTTGTACTCTTCCACCTTGAGTCAGGCAGAAAACAACGGCTTCATTAGTTGCACAAGGAGTTTAAGATCTTTGCAGATCAGGACTGGAACAGGGTGGTGGCACATCCACTATAAATGACCCAAAGCAAACCCTTACAGCTCCTTTTTGGGAACATAAAGGAGGCTTAAATTAGGGCCCAGAGTGTCTCAGCTCACACTTGCCACCCGTTAATGCCCAGTCAATAAAAAGTGTCTCCCTAAGATCAGCTGTATTTCATGTCAGAGCTGACTGACCATTTGAATGGCAACAAAGGTCTTAAGCATCAGCTCATGGGGTTTTGTTTGTTCCTTTCTTGCTTCCCAAGGAGTCCAAGTCAATCTGGGATCATGCATTACCCTCGATGTCCTGAGAGTCGTGGATCTGAAGTACTGCACTGGCAATGGCAATGGACAAGTGAGAAAACCTTACCTTTACCTTTCTTCAAACGGGGGGGGGAATCTGAGCTGCTGCCCAAAGCCAACCCCGATGCCCTTCATGCCTGGCACCTTCTCATTGTGAGGTTCCTTCTTGAGGGTGCAGATGCTGAAACAGAGCAATGGGTGAAGACAGGTATCCATCCAGGACTTTGAGCATGGATTAACTGTGGCCTGTCCTCCTTACAGCCTTTGCCCACTGCCACAGCCTTGGTTCTGCGTCCTTTGGAATAGACAGAGAACAGGGCTGGCATTTCTCGGGAAGCAGCACTTCTTCCATTGTGACAGGGATTTTTCAGAAGCTTTGGGGACATCACTGGTTCCCTTCAAAGATGAAATGTCTTTTTTCCCTTGGCTTTTCAGTCTCAGCAGATTCCTGGTGGTGATGGCAACACACAAGTCATCATTGGGGGCCAGTCCCAAATTGTGACCATCAACAGGCAATGGCGTGTGGCCATCATTGAGAAAAAAGCTGGCATTGGGTCCTGGAAAACCATCTGGAACTACAACACGGTGAGTGGCAGTGAAGGACTCTTGTTCACAATGCGTATGAGGACACTGGCTCCTGGTAGAGCTGGCCTAGGGATGGGGTTTGTTTCCTTCTTCTGACAATGTTGAGTGCGCAGCTTGGGGTAGGAACACTCAGAATTTGATTCTGTTTTAACAAAGGGTTTTCTCCAAATCCAATGGTAGAAAGACTAAAGTGTGTGTTCTCAATACCTTTGTTTCCCAGGGTGTCATTGCAACCAAAGTCACTCAACAGAACGCCTGCTACATTTCCATCATGAACAAAAATGAGATGCCCAGCTTCAATAATCTGGCTCACCTGGCACAAGAGAGCAAGGTAAGGTTCCCAAGTTCTGGCAGATTCCTGACCCTGGAGTTCATTGGCCAGATTCCTTCATGTGCTTTTTCCTTCTGGACAGGAGAATGTTGTCACAACAGGCAGGATTATCTTTCTTTCAACATAGTGGAGCTTGGGAATTTTTCCTAGGAATGCTTTGCTGAAATATGAAAGGGGGATGCACCATTCTCATCTCCACTTTCTCTGAGGATGTTGAGCTCTGCGGCTTGCTTGGCAAAACATTTCTCTGAGGAGCCCATAAAGGTTGTTGATTCTCTTGGCATGCCAAGATCTCAAAGTCCTACACTGACTATTCAGTCCCAAACTGCATTGGCCGGCTCTGAACCTGGCATTGCAGCTGCTCTTGCCCAGACTCCCTTTTCCTTTGGAGTGCGGGAAAGCATCTCTTTATTCCACAGCCTTTCCCCTAAGGAATGCATCTAGCAGCAACCAGATCCCTGTGCTGATTTTGCTGAATGCTGATATTTTTAATTTAGAACCAGTTTGGTCATGGAAGACCTACCAAGAAGATCACCTTTGTCGCCAATGGATTGGTCAGCAACCTCAGGTCTTATGGGTCAGATGTCTTCTCTATGTGCAGTGGACTCACCACCTACATGGCTTATGAAGTTCACGGTGAGTGCAAACAAATTCTGTCTCTGAATGACCTGGCATTTGATTCTCTTGGGGAATGACCAATGGACAATTGCTGCCCTTCCACATTGAGTCAGGAAGAAACCCAGGGGCTTTAGCAGTTGTATGAAGGGTTCAACATGTTTGCAGATCAGGACTGGAACAGGGTGGTGGCACATCCACTCTAAATGACTCAGAGCAAACCCTTACAGCTCCTTCCTGAGAAACTAAAGGAGGATTAACTTAGGGCCCAGATTGTTTCAGCTGACACTGGCCTCCCGTTAATGCCCAGTCAATAAAATGTGTCCCGCTAAGAACAGCTGTCCTCCAGGTCAGAGCTGACTGACCATTTGAATGGCAGCCAAGGTCTTAAGCATCAGCTCATGGGGTTTTGTTTCTTCCTTTCTTGCTTCCCAAGGAGTCCAAGTCAATCTGGGATCATGCATTACCCTCGATGTCCTGAGAGTCGTGGATCTGAAGTACTGCACTGGCAATGGCAATGGACAAGTGAGAAAACCTTACCCTTACCTGTCTTGACCCTCATTTGGGGGGACGGTTTGTGAGCTGCTGCCCAAAGCCAACCCCGATGCCCTTCATGCCTGGCACCTTCTCATTGTGAGGTTCCTTCTTGAGGGTGCAGATGCTGAAACAGAGCAATGGGTGAGGACAGGTGTCTGTGTGGGATTTTGAGCATGGATTGACTGGCCAGTCCTCCTTACAGCCTTTGCCCACTGCCACAGCCTTGGTTCTGGGTCCTTTGGAATAGACAGAGAGCAGGGAATGGCATTGCCCGGGAAGCAGCACTTCTTCCATTGTGGCAGGGGTTTTTCAGAAGCTTTGGGGACATCATTGGTTCCCTTCAAAGATGAAATGTCTTCTTTCCCTTGGCTTTTCAGTCCCAGCAGATTCCTGGTGGTGATGGCAACACACAAGTCATCATTGGGGGCCAGTCCCAAATTGTGACCATCAACAGGCAATGGCGTGTGGCTATCATTGAGAAAAAGGCTGGCATTGGATCCTGGAAAACCATCTGGAACTACAACACGGTGAGTGGCAGTGAAGGACTCTTGTTCACAATGCGTATGAGGACACTGGCTCCTGGTAGAGCTGGCCTAGGGATGGGGTTTGTTTCCTTCTTCTGACAATGTTGAGTGCACAGCTTGGGGTAAGAACACTCAGAATTTGATTCTGTTTTAACAAAGGGTTTTCTCCAAATCCAATGGTAGAAAGACTAAAGTGTGTGTTCTCAATACATTGGTTTCACAGGGTGTCATTGCAACCAAAGTCACTCAACAGAACGCCTGCTACATTTCCATCATGAACAAAAATGAGATGCCCAGCTTCAATAATCTGGCTCACCTGGCACAAGAGAGCAAGGTAAGATTCCCAAGTTCTGGCAGATTCATTACCCTGGAGTTCATTGGCCCGATTTCTTCATGTGCTTTTTCCTTCTGGACAGGAGAATGTTGTCAAAAGTGGCAGGATTTTCTTTATCTCAACACTAGTGGATCTTGGGAATTTTTCCTAGGATTGCTTTCCTGAAAGAAAAAAGGGGGCTTCAACATTCTTTCTTGCCCAGACTCCCTTTTCCTTTGGGTTCTAAGAGAGCATCTCCCTATTCCACAGACTTTCCCCTAAGGAATGTATCTAGCAGCAACCAGATCCCTGTACTGATCTTGCTGAATGCTGATATTTGTTCTTTAGAACCAGTTTCTGGAACTACAACACGGTGAGTGGCAGGGATGGGACTTCTTCAAAATGCATCCATGGAGTCTGGCTGCTCATATAGCTGGCCCAGGGACGGTGATTGTTTCTTCATTTTGGCCATGTTGAGTGCACAATTTCAGGTATGAATATTTTGCACTCATTCTGGTTTTCAGAAAAAGTCTTCACAATCCCAAGGGTTGAAAGACTGAAATGTGCGTGCTAAAAACTTTTATTTCACAGGGTGTCATTGCAACCAAAGTCACTCAACAGAACGCCTGCTACATTTCCATCATGAACAAAAGCGAGATGCCCCGCTTTGATAACCTGGCTCACCTGGCTGAGCAGAGCAGGGTAAGATTCCAGGGGAATAGCAGATTTATTGCCCTGGAGTTCATTGATCCATTTCTCCATGTGCTTTTTCCTTCTGGACTCGATTATGTTGTTCACAAGTGATAGGATTTTCTTTGTCTCAACACTACTGAGGCTTGGGAATTTTTCCTAGGAATTCTTCGCTGAAATATGAAAGGGGGATGCACCATTCTCATTTCCAATTTCTCTGAGGATGTTGAGCTCTACAGTTTGCTTGGCAAAGCCTTTCTCTGAGGAGCCCACCAAGGGTCTTGATTCTCTTGGCATGCCAAGATCTCAAAGTCTTACACAGACTATTCAGTCCAAAACTGCATTGGCCGGCTCTGAACCTGGCATTGCAGCTGCTCTTGCCCAGACTCCCTTTTCCTTTGGGTTTTAAGAGAGCATCTCCCTGTTCCACAGCCTTTCACCTAGGGAATATATCTAGCAGGAAGCATATCTTACTCATTGCTGGTATTTGTTCTTTAGAACCAGTTTGGTCATGGAAGACCAGCCAAGAAGATCACCTTTGTCGCCAATGGATTGGTCAGCAACCTCAGATCTTATGGGTCAGATGTCTTCTCCATGTGCAGTGGACTCACCACCTACATGGCTTATGAAGTTCATGGTGAGTGCAAACAAAGGAATTCTGTCTCTGAGTGACCTGCTAGTGGATCTTGGGAATTTTTCCTAGGAATGCTTTGCTGAAATGTGAAAGGGGGCTGCAACATTCTCATTTCCACTTTCTCTGAGGATGTTGATCTCTGCAGCTTGCTTGGCGCAGCCTTTCTCTGAGGAGCTCATCAAGGTTGTTGATTCTCTTGGCATGCCAAGATCTCAAAGTCCTACACTGACTATTCAGTCCCAAACTGCATTGGCCGGCTCTGAACCTGGCATTGCAGCTGCTCTTGCCCAGACTCCCTTTTCCTTTGGGGTGTGAGAGAGTGTCTCCCTATTCCACAGCCTTTCCCCTAGGGAATGTGCCTAGCAGGAAGCAGCTCCTGACAATTGTCTTGCTGACTCTGTAATTTCTTGTTTAGAATCAGATTGGTTTTGGAAGTTCTACCAAGAAGATCACCTTTGTTGCCAGTGCATTGGTGAACAACCTCAGGTCTTATGGGTCAGATGTCTTCTCCATGTGCAGTGGACTCACCACCTACATGGCTTATGAAGTTCATGGTGAGTGCAAGCAAAGGAATTGTGTTTCTAAGTGATCTGCATTTTTCTCTCCTGATGAATTACCAATTGCTGCATTTCCACCTCAAGTCAGGCAGAAACCAAGGCCTCAGCAATTGCAGAAATAGAAACAGAGTAATGGGTCAGCAGAGGTTTCTGTTCAGGACCTTGAGTGTGGATTTACTCTGGCCAGTACTCCAGCATGCATCGACCTCTAATGGCACCAGATGGCAGCTGTCAGATGCAGGAAGGATTCACTGAATTCCTGGAAAGGATTTTTACAGCCTTTGCCCAACACCACAGCCTTGTTTCTGGGTCCTTTGAAAAGAATGAGGGCAGTGGCAGCACTCCCCAGCAGCCAGCACTTCTTCCATTGTAGCAGGGATTTTTCAGAAAATTTGGGGACATCACTGTCTTTCTTCAAATGCTAAATGTCTGCTTTCTCTTGGCTTTTCAGTCTCAGCAGACAGGTAACAACTGCCATTTCTCTGGTGCCTGTGTTTTCCAAAACATGACCCTCAGCAGTCAAACACGTGAGGTGATTATTGAGCAGAGGAGTGAGCAGTTCTCCTGGAAAACCATCTGGAACTACAACTCGGTGAGTGCCAGGGAGGGGGCTCCTTCTAAAGCCCTACTGGCAGACTGGCCCTTGGTACAGCCCAGGGACAGGGAATGTTTCTGTATTCTCACCATCCAGAGTCCAAGATTAGGGGTAGAACCTCTCAGCATTTGTTACTCTTGTTAGTCTGAGTCTATCCCATCTTTTTGGGTGGAAAACCAAGCTGCAAGTGCTCAATAAGTTTTTGGGTTTTTTTTACAGGGCATCATTGCAACCAAAGTGGTGCAAGAGAGAACGTGCTACATTTCCACCATGAACAGAAATGAGATGCCCACCTTTGATGCTCTCATCAGATATGCTTCAGAGAACAAGGCAAGGTTCAAAATTAGCAGCTGTTTGGAATATTGTACTGTATTTGAAATTGCTTTTTTTGCCTGAAACACTGCTGTTTTCAAAATCCTCTTAACCAACTGGTAAATTAAAAGCCATTTTAATGGCTATTTTCATGGATATTTTCAGTGATATTTTTCAGGTGCATTGTTTGAAGGCTTTCAGAAATTACAATATGCTCTTTTGGATGCCTTTTAGTGCAGGTTCATTTTGAGTCCAAGTCCCAAATTAGTTAGATTATTTTTACAATTATTTAAATCAGTATTTCAATTGACTTTTTATATTACCTTAGTAACCAAGACTTTAGATTCTTTGCTGAGTATGTTTCAGAAAGTCTCATTCTCAAAGTCTAGAAAAATATGTTTTCCTCAGAATATCTAATTGAGGAAGAAAAAATATTTCAATTTTGTAGAAAAAATATTTTAATAAGCTTTCAAACTTTCTGAAGAGGACTATACACCATGTTTCTTTAGTTCAGCCATCCACATTAGCACAGGCATACAAATGATCTCAGCATTCAGCATATTCACCTTTGCTAAACACAAGCTTCCCTTGAAATCTTACAGCTGAGTTGGTAAAAAACCCACACTTTAAACAGCAGGAAGAGCTATAGGGCAGAAGGGAATCAGGAGGAGACTTCTCCTGCCAGCTGACAGCCCGGGTGCCCCTGAGGGGCCAGGGCAGTGACTGAGCACATGCCTTGCAAGGAGCTCTGGCTCCACGGAGTGGCTGAACTCCTCTTCTCCTCTTCAGCACTTTCCTTGTGCTGCCACTTCCCCTCAGGCTCCTGCACCTTGGCTCCCTTAGAACCATCTGCCTTTGGAGCTGCCTTCAAGGCTTGCCAGTGGTCC
This sequence comes from Passer montanus, assembly GCF_014805655.1. NCBI lineage: Eukaryota > Metazoa > Chordata > Aves > Passeriformes > Passeridae > Passer > Passer montanus. The sequence continues at coordinate 2,041,620 of NW_024356616.1, read as the reverse complement.
CACAGTTTCCCAAGGACTGAAAGGTGTCCCTAGAGGCAGTTGGGACTCCAACACCCAGCCTTGAGTCATCCTTCCTGAGCTAGAAATAGGGCTAGCAGAAACCAGCTGCTGGCACTGAGCTTGCTGAATGCTGGTTTTTGTTCTTCAGAACCAGGTTGGCCTTGGAAGACCAACCAAGAAGATCACCTTTGTCACCAATGGATTGGTCAACAACCTCATGTCTTATGGAGCTGCCTTTAGCACCAACATCCCTCAGTTTCTGGCATACTCAAATCAGCCCTTAGTCCATAATCAGGTGCACATTGGTCCAAAGCATCACTGCAAGTTTACTGGGAATCTCTGCTCTGCTTCTGATGATCATTGTTTTCCATTTAAAAGTGACTCTTCAATACACTGAGCTTACCATGAGCACCTTTCTCTCAGCTCCCTCTATGCCATGAATTCAATCAGGCAGGTATCAAAGCCTCCTCTTATCAGAGCACTTCCCCAGGAAACTCGTCATGCTTCTGTGAACACAGGGCACCTGCCAATAAGGTAAACCCATTTTCAGATTTAACTTTGGGATATTATGTATAAAAAGTAAGAGTACACATCAATTAGCAGCAGAGCTGGCCTGGCTTGCCATCCAAATGAAGTTCCCTGTAAGTATATCTATCACTTTCTCATAAAACTCTTAAGGCTGGGCAGCTTTTAAGTGGTTTTGAGCTTTTCTTGGCACTGAGAGAACTCTTAGTGATTTCTGACAAAGTGAAAATGCCAAAGGGGTGGGGACTGCAGGGGAGAAATCTCCCTTTTGGCAGGGATGGAACTCCACATGCTGAAACATGAAAGAGAGAAGGGCTCTGCTCCAGGGGCGACACACACTCGTGACACGTCCACAGGACAATATTCTCTCTCTCCTTCAGCACTCAGAGGCAAATCAACAGTCTCAGCAAGTCACATAAAGTTAGAGCTTGGGAGAACCATGAGGCATGAGAGACCCCATGTGCACTCAGATCCTCCTCATCAAAATCCTTTAAAATCAAAGTTTGGACCAATTCAACATTCAAGGGAATGTCTCCATGATAATAATTGTCCACAACAGTTAACACAAATGAATTTTTCATCATAACAAATACTTCTCCTGCATACTTAAATCCTCTTCAGCTGATCCCACTGCAGCATGGCATACACAGAGCCCAGGGGTGCAAAGGGTGAGGGTGCAAAGGGTTTAAGAGCATTTAAACACTGACTCATTTACAAGGAGATTCAATAGTGTTGACTACAATTACAACAAAGACTGAGATATAGATTCAAGGCAGCAGCATTCATACCCTAATCGCTCCTGGGCACACACACAGGCCCAGAGCTGTTTACATCTCTATCTATGTGTGCAGAAGGACCTGTTAAAAATTCCCCTGGAGTTCACTGAAAGGGGTCAAATGCCTTTGCATTTCTCACTGGGTGAGGGTTGAGTCTCAAGGAGTGGGGAATACCAGCCCAGTCTTCAAGGAATCAAATTTTGACTGCAAACCTGAGGCTTTGCAAGCTCCAGGAGACATCCCACTCCACAGGAGAAGCTTGAGGAGCCCACTGCAGTCCAGGGCAGCTCAAAGACCCCACTTAGCACCGCTGTTTGTGCAGTCAGGATGAGATGATTGTCCTTAATTCCAGGAGATTTCCACCCTGGCCTGTCCCGAGTTGGTAACAATGGTCCTGTTCCACTCAGGCTGTGGCACAGGTAGATAATGTTCCAAGGCTGTCAGGGGTGAGTGATTATCCCTTGTTCCCTGCCTGGGTCAGGGAACCAATATTCCTGATATGAGCAGTGTCACTCCCACGTTTCCCTCTGAAGTTCCCAGGTGGGGTAAAGCCTGAATGTAAAGCCTGACACAAGAGCACTGATGGCTCTTGTGGCCTTCCCAGCCTCCCCTCTGAGGCCACAAACCATCTCCCCTTTATTCTGATCTCCAAGAGCAATAATTCCCCAAAACATGGCTACTGCAGCCAATGCTTTATTGAGAGAAACACTGCTGGGAATCCACAAAGCTAAATCCTTACCTCCTGTAATCTATCCCAAAAATTGGAACATCAAGAAAAGCTCCAATGAAAGTTCACACTGCTCTGGCACTGGGGTTATGCTTGAGCAGGAGAAACATCATACAGGTGGCATTGCTGAAGGAGGCAATAAAACCTTTTTTTTTTGCCTACCAACAGATTCCTACCTCATAATCATCAGACTCCAGCAGATCAAAACTTCCAAAAGTACAATCCCCACATTTATCAAGCAGCTACACGAGGAAATAATTATCAGGGACATGCAGCAGGGAAACAAACGACAAAATAATTTTATTGCAGCATTCAGCCCTTCCACACCTAATTCTGAAAACAAATAAAAGGTGGGAGGCTCACATCATTTATTCTGCCTTCAGCAGCATCAGCTCTGCAGTCAGGATGCATCTACCTGTAAGTATGCATGCTTTTCTTCCTTTTAAACTGAAACTTTGACTCAGACCCATTCCTTTGTCTCTCTGAAGGGCTTCTGCCTCTCTGCAGCACTAAGGCTTTCTCTGGGGACACTGTGCTCCTCCAGAAGGAGCAGCTCAGCCCCTGTTCCCCAGAGGAGCTGAGCAGGGAAGGCTTTCTTCACGCCTTGGCTGTACATTATTCAGAAAGCAGGAAGCCTCATCCATGCCCATTATTGCCAACGCTTTTGCACCACTGCAGCACTGCACCAGTGCAGCAAGCCCTTCCTGCAATGCCAGAGCAGAAGAAATGGAAAAGCTTTCTCTCTTTACTCTTGTAGAATGCCTGTGTGTGCCTGCACAGCTCTGAGAAACAACTTGAGGTTCAGCTCTTGAGAGAGCAAGTGTGAAATGTGTCTACTGTGAGCACCCTGGGGTACAGCAAGGGTGCCTCCCTTTGGGGGCACGGATGCAATCCCAGGCTGAAAGCACAAAAGGGATCCAAGGGGGACCCTTGAACATCAGATTAGGAAAAGGGAAGGAGGAGTGTCATGACCAGATTTGTCAGCCAGAGTTGCAGTTACATTTTGTATTTGATTTTCATTTCAGATTTGGACTGCAGTCCTTCTAGGACTCGTCCTGACCCCAGCCCTTGCTGATCATGTGAGTATAAATGAACAATTCCACAATGCTGCTCTTTCTGTGTACCCTGCTTCAGAGAAATCTTTGAATCTTTCATTTTTCTAAAGCCTTGGGGAGAAAATCACTGGAAAGCCTAAGTGTTCTTTCATTTCTTTTTCTAGCATCAACAGACTGAAGTAAGCAAGAAAATCTCCATTAGTGGAGGCTACCAAATCATGACCATCAATAGGAAATGGCTGGTGGCAAGTATTGAGCAAAAGACCAACCATGAGTACTGGAAAACCATCTGGAACTATGACACAGTGAGTGCAGTCTCTTGTTCAGAGAGCAGCTCATACATCCAGTAAAAACTGTTATTTACTTATAAAAATATGTTACAAATTCCAGTATTGATGATTAAATTCCATGTGGTCAATAACTTCATTTTCCAGGGTTTTATGGCAACCAAAGTGCTGCCAGAGAGAGCTTGCTACATTTCCATCATGAACAGAACAGAGATGCCCAGCTTTGATGCACTTCCCCAGCTGGCTGCAGACATCAGGGTAAGATTGAAAAGGAGCAGCTACTTGGAAAGCTGTACTTAGTGCAAAGTGAGACCTTGCTGTTTTCCAAACCAACAGGTGCTTTAAAGACCAGGTTCATCACACCATTAATTAGATATTTTTGTCAATTTCAATTATATTTTACAACAATGTAACTTTCAGCTTTTGAAAATTGGAATACCCTTGTTCAGATGCTTCCAGTGGAGGGTTTACATGTTTGGCCAGTTAGATTATTCTTAAAATGTTTATAACAACTAAAACTAGGAGTTGAACAGAGCAGGGCACTGATCTTGCTGAATGCTGGTGTTTGGTGTTTAGAACCAGAACCGTCCAAGACCCCCTGCAAAGGAGATCACATTCACCCTCGTCAGGAGAACCATCCGTGACCTCGAATCATATGGGCCAGACATCTTCTCCATGTGCAGAGGGCTCTCAACTTATGTGGGTTATGAAGTTCATGGTGAGTGCAAACCGAGGAATTCTGTCTCTAAATGACCTGGCAGTTGTTTCCTTGGGGAATGAATAATGCACAATTGCTGCTCTTCCACCTCGAAACCCACGGGAACCAAGGGCTGCAGCAGCTGCACAATGAATTTGACATCTTTGCAGATCAGGACTGGCACAGGGTGGGGTCACAGCCCCATAAATGACCCAAACCAAACCCTTACAACTTAATGGGGCTTAATTTTGGGCTCAGAGTGTTTTGGCCACACTGAGCTCCCCTGAAATGCCCAGTCAATAAAAAAGGTGTTTCTAAGCACCTCTGTCCTTCAGCTCAGAGCTGACTGATGACTTAACCCAGAGCACTTAACAGCATCTTAGTCTGTCTGGTGGTAATTGTTTTTCTTTCCTTGTTTTTGAAGAGCCCCAATTCAATCTGGGATCGTGCCTCAAGCTCGATGTCCTTCAATATCTGGCCCTCACCTACTGCCACAACGAAAACTTTGTGTAAATCCTTTCCTGAGCCTTCCTGAGCCTCGTGGGATGTTCCAGCAGCAGCCTCGTAGCTGCTGCCCAAACCCAACCCTGCTGGAGTTATTCCCTGGCATCTCTTCTTTCAAGAGGTTCCTTCCTGAAGATTGAGAACAGATCAGTTGGTGAGCAGAGCTTTCAATTAAATTCCTTCATCATGGAATAACTCCAGCCTGTTTGTCATTACTCTACACTTTTTCATCTAAAAACACCTCCACGAAAATATTTTGCCCCACTTGAGCTCTTTTACTGCTCTTTTCACCCCAGCACAGCCAGAGAGCTGGGCAAGGCACAAACAAGGCATTCACAGGCAGGACCTTCCTTCCCTGCCTGGGGAAAGATGCTTCACATTAAAAATCTAGGGGGCACAAAAGGCAGATAGAAAGAAGTGAAAAACAATGAATTTATCTTTTTTTAGAGGAAGGGAAGTCTCCTTTGTGGGATTTACAGAGTTGTTTTGTCCCTAACATAAAGCAAGGCTGGGATTCTTGTTGCTCAAATCTTTGAAAAATTACAGCAGTCCAGGGAAGAAAAAAACCCTCTTGGCCACTGAGTGTCAGCCTCGAGTTGCACAGCTGAGATGGAGAAGGCCCTCGATCCCACCCAGAGGAGCCTGCAATGCCACAGCACCAGGGCAGTGCAGTGCTGCCAGTTCCAGCTCAGCACTGGAGACACAGCCAGGGACTCCAAGGTGTCTGCAGGAATTCCTGTGCTGAGATAATTTCATTGTCAGAACAACACTGGGAGTGTGGGGAGCTTCCACACGGTGCTGTAGCAGCTTCCTGAGGTCCCCTGGAAAACAGGGAGTGGGATTTTTAGATCTTGACAAAATCCATTACCCATCAGCCTGGTCAGACCCCTGGGAGCCAAAGGGAACCAGCCCAGAGTCACCCAAAGGTGCTCCCAAACCCAAAGGCACCAGCTGGAGCTTGACTTTGCACCTCTGTGTGCAATTAAAACACCTCATTATTGACCAGAACACAGTCAGCCTTCCCAAGGTCTCTCACACGCAACCTGCAATCTTCATAATTTGTTTTGTTTCTGGCATTTTTAGTGGGGGGGGGAAAGGGCAAACAAATTCCATCACCCCTCCTGTGTCCCACGTGGGTGTTGGTGCTGCTCTTGCCAGATCACACACAAAAATACACACCCGAGGATTAGTCCTGGAGGAATCCAGAATTTCAGGATGCAGCTTGGTGCTCCCCTTGGCCAGCAGCTCCCTCCATCTCAGAGCCCTCACAGCTCCACCTGATGCTTCATTCCTTGGCTTTTCCCCAAGCTCTCCTGGGCCTCGTGTCACCCTGACCCCACAGAGAACCTGATCTCCTCCTCCAGCTTTGCTCAGGGATGTTTTAAAGACAGATGTAATGCTTTGAGCAGTGCAGGGCAGCTGCAAACCCTGACACAGGGGCATTGCATCCCCTGGAAGCTGCTCCACTCACCAGGGGTTGGCACTTAGGAGATTGGGGTTGTTGGTGTGTTCTGAGGGTCTGGGAGGGAAATTTGGGAGCCCCTGGCACCTCCAGTTCCCCTTTTACTGGTACAGGGGCTCCCTCAGTGGGGAAAGGTGCTCCTTGTGAGCTCTCCTGTCTGCTTTTGGGGCCTGTGGTGCTCGTGGAGGGAGACAGGAGAGGTGAGTGTGGATGGATCTACATTTCCCACTGAGTTTCCTTGGAAAGGGAGAGTTTAGGCTTTAGGGGTTGAACTGAGGCTGGTGATTTGGGGCAGGCTTTGATAAGCCCAGGCACCCCTCAGGAGTGAGAAAATGCCAGGCAGGAAGCCTGGCATGGCTTTGCACTCCTGGGAAGCTGCCCCAAGATTGGAAAGGTCTTTAAACTCAGGTGTTGCCTGTGTGGGGAGCAAAGAAGTCTGTGCACATCTCTCCTGTCTTCGTGGGAGCAAAGAAGTCTGTGCACATCTCTCCTGTCTTTGTGGGAGCAAAGATGTCTGTGCACATCTCTTCTGACTTTGTGGGAGCAAAGATGTCTCTGCACATCACTTCTGTCCTCTGCACATCTCTTCTGTCTGCGTGGGGAGCAAAGATGCAGTGACAGGATGGGGGGAATGGCCTTGAGGGCAGGCTTAGGTGGGATTTCGGGAAGGAATTCCTCCCTGTGAGGGTGGGATGGAATTCCCAGGGCAGCTGTGGCTCCCCTGGATCCCTGGCAGTGCCCAAGGCCAGGCTGGACAGGGTTTGGAGCAGCCTGGGACAGCTGGAGGTGTCCCTGCCGGGGCAGGGGTGGGATGGGCTGGGCTTTAGGTCCGTCCTAACTCAGCTTAGGCTGAGATTCCATGCTGGGAGTGCTCAGTCCTGGTGCAGCTGTGAACGTGCTGGAGTTGTGGCCACGAGATGGCATTCTCTGAGCTTCTCTTGCTGAGGAAAAGCAGAGCTTCCCATCTTTAATAATAACAATAATAATTAAAGGGGGGGGAAGCCACAAACCCTCCCTGTATTTTCTGAAGTCTGTGACAAAGCGAGATTTGTGAGGAGGCTGCTCCTGCTCCTGGCAAACAATGGTGCTGCTTTCCCAGAGCTGCGAGGGAGACTGAGGGTCAAGTCCCTTTAAAAAAAAAAAAAAAAAAGTGAAATACAGTATTGTGCATCTTGAAATCTGAAACCAAGAAACAGAAGTGCGAGGGAAACAAGGGGGAAAGTCTTGCAATTCCTGTGGACAACTGTTGCGAGTGGAGTTTTAAGGAATACAATATACATCTCTACCTTTTAAAGGTTATTGAATGGCTTTTGTGGAGAAACCTGGGAAATAAAGGAGCCTCGGAAGAAGAGATTTCTTTTTCTCCTCCTCTCTGGATATAATGGGCATTGCAAAGCAGAGCATCTTGAGATTTGGCTTCCAGTGTGCCTTCCTCGCAGCTTTTACCCTCACCTGTGATGGCCAAGGTGGGAAGAGAGAGAACGGTGGCCCTGCCTGCTACGGGGGCTTTGATTTGTATTTCATCCTGGACAAGTAAGTCAGCCCTGCTTTGTTCTTCCCCACGGAGCTCTTTCCCTGGGCACGAGCTGGTACCGAGGAGGTTTCCTTTGGGTTTGGGTTTTGTGGGAGCCACTGTGTCCCCAGGGGAGCTCTGCAGCTCCCGACTCTTGCTCTGTTATTGTTGTGGTAACTCTTTGGTAGGTCCGGTGCCTAAATCCCTTTGTGCTCTGTGATCACATCGTTACAGGCTTTCCCAGGGTGGGAGCTTTGTGTCTACTGAGCTGAGTGAGCTCCCGAGGTTCTTCAAACAGTGCCTGGGAGCAGGGCAGCACCCGGGACCCCTCTGCCTTCCCCAGAGCCGGGGGTGCAGAATTGGTCCTGCAGAGACCAATTCCAGGGCTGGGATGTGCAGGGGGTGCAGAATTGTTCCTGCAGGCACCAATTCCAGGGCTGGGATGTGCAGGGAATGCAGAATTGCTCCTGCAGGCACCAGTTCTAGAGCTGGGATGTGCAGAATTGGTCCTGCAGAGACCAATTCCAGGGCTGGGATGTGCAGGGGGTGCAGAATTGTTCCTGCCGGCACCAATTCCAGAGCTGGGATGTGCCGGATTGTTCCGGCAGGCACCAACTCCAGGGCTGAGAGGAGCAGGGAGCTCTGCTCGTGCCCCCGGGCTGGGTCCCTGCCCCAGCTGCCCCCACAGCAGCAGCTCCAGGTACAAACCAGCCCAGAGAGGGGCTACTCCCTTGGGAGGGGGCTGAACTCAGCTGCTGGGATGGAGAGCAGCTCGAGAGCCTCATTTAAAGAGCTTTATTTCCCCTAGCTGAGTCACACTTTCTTTGTTTCTTCAGTTAATCAAATGCATATTTTGAGTGTTTAGCTGTTTGTGCAGAAGATAACTTCCTGCCTCACTTTTTCATCACTAATTGTGGCACTGTCACCTCCTTGGCACTGCAGCAGCGCTGCTTTCTGCAGTTGTGGATGGAGCAATGTGGAATCATTTTGTGCTGAGCTTTGGAAAGCTTCATACCAAAGCAATATGACAATTAAATAAAAGAAAGAAAAAACTTTAAAAAATACTAGCTGAAATGGTTGTCCTGATTTTCTTGATCAAGAGCAGCTCTTTTGAACCAAAGGCTTGGAAACAGTGGAGGGGATTCCTGCCAGAGCCATGGCACTGCCATGAACAACCATCAATTTCAGAGACAGGAAAGTATTTGCAAGTTGCCAAAAGCACTCCCAGACAAAGTTTCTGACTGATCCTCTGGAGTGTTTTGCAGTAGCTCCCACATTCCATCAGTACAAATGACTTGGAATTACATAACCCTTTATTACAAAATACTGGGTAAAACCTAACACTGAGACGCTGGCTGCTTCAGTGTGCCAGTGGTCCTGATGCTCCAGGGGGAAGATTTATTTCATTTATTCAGTGGCAAGACCTACCTGGCTCATTCATTTTCAGTTATTAATTGGAATAACTCTATTGCTACAAATGGAAAAAGGCTGAACCCAAACAAGCCCAGAGCATGACTTGTGCTGCAGAGAGCTTTTGTCAGCTGCATTTCCCTGGGAGCTGAAGCAGGACCGAAGGATTGCTCACATCTCATGGATGTGCTGTGTTACACCTCGGAGCTAATGCAGCTTCAGCAGGTCCTTCATTCCAGTTCTGTGCTGTTCCCCCAGTAAAATCCACGAGTTCTGAGCCTCCCGCACAGGATGATGGATTTGGGTGCAAACACGAGCTTTAAAGCAGGCAGCCTGGCCCCAGTGCAGGTATCAAGGTATCCAACAAAAGCCTGCTTTGGCAGCTGCAGAATTCCTGTTCTGGCATTTTTCTGGTGCAGAAATGACCAGGAGCTGATGTAAGAATTTCCTTGGTCTCCAGTGGAATTCTGGAGGAGCACTGTGGCTTTTCAGCTGTTCCTGAGTACAATGCACCCCTGGACCTGCTTGTTTAACCACTGGTGAGAGATTTTCTGTGGTGGAGCTGGTTATCACATTTCCTTCAACACTTGGATGCAATCACAGCATGGTTTGAGCTGGGAGGTCCCTAAAGATCATCTGGTTCCACCCCATGCCCTGGGTGAGGAACCTTCCAGAGACCCTACCTCTTGTTCTTTGATGGCCAAATCCCAAACTGTGTCTATTTTCTCAATTTAGACTCAAGCTTTAGGTTATTTGGAGTAGCTTTATGTTATCTGGAGTAGCCTTATGTCATTTGGAGTACCTTTATGTTATTTGGAGTAGCTTTATGTTATCTGGAGTACCTTTATGTTATTTGGAGTAGCTTTAATTTGCTGTTTGGAGGTGCTGCTTGCCCTTTGGAGGAGCTGTTTGCTGTTTAGGGCTGTGTCCTCTTTGCTGCTTGGGTCCTGTGCAGGTGCTGAGCACCCCGGGGTGAAGCTCACACCAAGATAAGGCCAGTGCTGTGGAAGGTAGGCCTGGCTTACTGGCTGGGCCAGGGTGGTCTCTCCTTTTGTGTTCTGTGAGAGGATTTGTGGGCTCAGGCTCCACACGCTGGTGCCAAGGAATTAACACAGGGTGAAAATTCAGATACAGAACAATGAGGGAAGCAGTGAGATGCTGCTAAAAAGCCCAAACGTTTGTCCTTGCTAACAAATTGTCCAGTTTTTGTAAAAATATTCTCAGTGTGATTAATTACTGCTGGCTGTGGCCACCCCAAGCTGACTGCAGTGAGCAAACCTCCCCTCTCCCAGCACAGCTGGAATATTTGGGATTTTCCCAGCATCAGGATTTTCCCTGCATCCAGAGCAAGGTGTGCATTTTGTCAGGGTGGCAGGAGCTTGCAAGGATGTGGAGGGATGATTTTTCTCTGTTAGCATGAGGGCTGAGGACGCCAGCAAGGCAGGGTGGAGAAATTTGTGCATTTTTGTGCCTTTTTGCCTGAAGGAACGTAATTAACTCCCAATTCTGCCAAGGGCAGGCAACTGCAGAGAGCTGAGCTCATGTGTGAAATCCCTGCCAGTCAGGACCTGTGGATGTGTTTTTTACCCAGTGATGCCTCTGGGATGAGCATTCCTGGTGAAAGGAACGGGCAGGAGCTCCCTTCCAGCCAGGACCGAGTGTGTGCCTGCAGCACTCTGCACTTCATCTGCTGATTAACAGAAATTAACTCATGGCTACTTCTTTATTGGTTGGGTTTTTTTGCATACCCCCTGGCAGCCAGGAGGAGAGGAATGTTCTTGGACTGAGGCTGGGCTTGGAGGCTTGTCCTGCTCTGCCCTGAGCCCTGTGGGTCTGTGACCTGCAGGGTTTGGCAGTGTCTGGTGTGGAGCGTGGCACGAGATAACAGCGTTTCCTCCAAGGATTGCATCACCCCTCAGAGCCTCTGTGCTCTGGAGGCCTCTCAGAACTGCTCCTGCAGGATCTGGGAAGGCAGAAGATGTTTTTGGGCTGATTTGTGTTATTTTTGAAGAGCTAATAAAGAGATGCTGCACAGCTTCTCAGGTAAATGGCATCTGTGAGAGCCACGAGACCTCTGGCAGCCAGTCCAAACCCAGGAAAGCTTAAGGAGGTTTTTGGATCAACAGCAGCCTCTGAACCAAGTGTCTTCATGTCCTCCTGCCAGCTGCAGAGCACTCCACTCACCTGAGGTCTTGGTGTAGAGTGTGGGCTCCGTTCTGTGACCCTTTTGGACGGTGACCTGGATAAACCCACAGCTCCCCTGAGAGGTGCCTCAGCAGAAATGGAAAAGTGGAGTCTAAAAAAGTGCCAGGAGGACCAAGGCTGGGTTGGGTTTAATTTCCATTTATTGGGCCCTTCTCCAGAAGAGATTTTGACATGCTCAGGATGAGTCTTCTCCTAAATTGCAAGTTTAAAGCATCAGCCACTCAGCTGCAAAGCCTTGGCTCGCTGATTGTCTTGTTTCTTCTGGGAATATGAGGAGAGAACTATTTGAAAATTGGCTTTTCTTATCTTACAGTTGGACTTTAGAAACACTCATGCTACTCAGAGTTCTTGGCCTGCCTCACTGAGCAAAGGAAGTGTCTTTTACAGTGTGGCTGCTGAGTGACACAGCTCAGGGAGCTGGGCACTGCGAGCTGCTGCTGCTTGTGTGAGCTCTGCACTGGCTGCAGAAAGCTTGCTTGTGCTGGCTTTGTCCATTTTTGTTTTTTATGTTGGCTTTGTCCATTTTTGCTGGTTGTGTTGGGTTTGTCCATTTTTGGTTTTTGTGCTGGGTTTGTCCATTTTTGCTGTTTGTGTCAGGTTTGTCCATTTTTGCTGTTTATGTTGGGTTTGTCCATTTTTCCTGGTTGTGTCGGGTTTGTCCATTTTTGGTTTTTGTGTCGGGTTTGTCCATTTTAGGTTTTTGTGTCAGGTTTGTCCATTTTTCCTGGTTGTGTCGGATTTGTCCATTTTAGGCCAAGTGAAGAACATGAGAAGTCTGAAGTGTGATTCAGAAAATGCATTTTATTTACAAGGAGTGCTTTTTCCTAAGTGCAGGCCTGGGCATTTCTGGCCCCTGACAGCAGAGGAAGAAAAGAGCTGCAGGCAGGCTGAGCTGCCTGGCCAGGTGGGAATGGCTGTGCAGGAAGGACAATGTGTGCTCAGCAAAAGAGTGAACCTTCATTTTGGGAGGTGAAGGTGTGGTCTAAAGTGACATTTGGTTCACTGAAGGAAGGATTCATTGGATTCTGATTAACCAAGCCTTGCTCTCCGTGTCTTCTGGAGACTGATGTGACCTTTGCTATAAAGTCAAGTGGTTTTTTATGCCTCACCACCTAAAGACAATAAATACTTCTTTTCCAGGCCAGTTCTAGGAAATGATTTGTGCCTGGAGTGCCTGTGGAATTCAAGCTCTCTGAGTTATCCCATCCATCCAGGGGGAATTTGCACCTGGGGCTGAGCTCTGCGTGTCTCTGTTCTCTCAATTTGGGGGTTGCATGCAGCAGGGTTTGAGTTTCCTGTCTGAGAGCAAGTCCTGATGTGCGCCACCCCTCACCTCTCAGGGTGCCAAATTTCCCTCTTGATTGGGTTATCAGGAAGGAAGGAAGGAAGGAAGGAAGGAAGGAAGGAAGGAAGGAAGGAAGGAAGGAAGGAAGGAAGGAAGGAAGGAAGGAAGGAAGGAAGGAAGGGAGGGAAGTTCTTCCTGGGAAGTGAAAAACCATCTCAAACATTCACCTTTTCTTCCTCAGGCTGCAGATCAGTGAAGTTTCTGTTGAAGCTGGAATGGTTCTTTCCCCTCTAAATATTTCTAATTGTACTCAATGAATTGAATAAGTGATGACACATTTATTTTCCAACTCTAGGAAAGAAATTTTTTTCCCCAATATTAATATTCCAGTGTTCACAGAAGTGTTTATGCCAGTGTTTTCAGCATTTTGTGCTGAAAGATTCTGATTAACCTAATTTTTTCCTCCTTCTTACAACATAAAGAAGAATAATCCAACCCCATTACATCCCATGGTTTATTCTCCTGAGGAGCAAAATTAGTTTGTTTTGTCTTTAATGGAGGTGTGAAAGAATTAACCAGAGCAGCTGAGATGTGGACTAAGGTGTTTTACTTCTCCCAGTCTCTGGCACAGTGGAAACACTGGAGGAGTTTAATAATCTGTTCCTCCAGCTGCTGTAATTCTCAGAATACACTCGAGCTGAAAGCTCTGTGCAGTGGTTTGGAAGTGAGTGGGTGGGATTAATCTGAAACGTTGTGCAGAGCTCCTCACTCACAGAGGGTTTGTTTGGTTAAGGCTGTGTTAAAGCCCAGCCTAACTGCCCTCAGCTGCTGCCTCAGAGCCTTGCATGGGGTGGGAATGATTCCTGATTTTTAAAGTCGAGTAGGAAATGTTGATTTCAGTTTGATCTCTTTGGAGGAAGGGCACGGGCAGTGAGCGTTGAACAAAGCGAGGCAAACGCCTCAGTGAGCAGTGTGGGACAGGGCAGTGACCCTGACTGTGCTGTCACCCTTGTGTCCCCAGGTCAGGCAGTGTCCTGCACCACTGGAACGAGATCTATCACTTTGTGGAGCACCTGGCCCGCAAGTTCATCAGGTAAGGAGGCTCCTGGGGGCTCCCAGTGCCTCCCAGTGCCTCATCTGCTGCTTCCCGTGGTGCAGAAAGGGCTCTGGTGCTTTCCTCCCATCCTCCCCTGACTGCTCCTCCCCACGTTCCTGTTCTGTGCCCAATGGGGGCAGATAAAATAATTCCATTTATTCCTGCCTGCCTTCCCTGGATCAGCTCTGGGGGGGCAGATAAAATAATTCCATTTACTCCTGCCTGCCTTCCCTGGGGGGCAGGAATCCTCCTGTCCCTGAGCTGCAGAATTTGGGGCTGCAGGGAGAGCCTGTGGCTGTGGCTTACAGGCCCTGGATGAGGAATCCCTGGGGATGTGTTGTGACAAACACAAGGAGCCCTCCCTTGTCTCAGGATGCATTTAAGCCTTTCTTGCTTTAACAATCCCAAGGCTGTGACACCAGTGTTCTCTGCATCCTTTACAAGGGTTCCCCAAGGTTTCAAATGCATTTTCAAAACCACATTTTCATCCTGTCGAGGTGTAACTGGGCTGGCAGGGGGTGACTGTGTTACACACACAGAGCTCTGCTCTGACCACCACATTAATTCACTTTTTTTCTCTCCTCCAGCCCTCAGCTGAGGATGTCCTTCATTGTTTTTTCTACCAGAGGGACAATTCTAATGAGGTTAACAGAAGACAGGTAAGGAGAGGTTTAAAGGTCCACAGCAGCTTCTGTGTCCTTGGAGCTTCCTTCACCCTCCTCAGTGATTTCCATCCCACTGGGAACGTGTTGTGGCACCTCTGAGCTTCCCAACTGCACTGGTAGAGCCCATCCTCACGGCTGGAATGCTCTGAGGCCTCTCAGGGCAGGGGTTCCCTGCTTAATTTCAACTCCTAAAAGTCCTTCAGCCAGGGTTTCAGCTCACACTGGTTTCCTTCAGGGATTCAGGATTTTGCCAGAGAAGCAGACTCTGTGCCTGTGGAGCATCCTCTGGCAGCTTCTCCTGCAGATGGGTGAAACTCCCTTCCCATAAAAGCAGGCTTGGAAGGCAGAGGTGACACCCACACTCCTGGCTAGAGGGGAATGTGATTTCCTCGAAGGTCTGAAGGTGTGTCACAGCCAAAGAGAGTTTGGGGTGGATTTTTTGGCAATACCAGGTTGCCTTGTTTGTGAAGCGTGTCCCTGCCACCCCCTTACAGCCCCCCAAGTTAATCTCAGGAAAATCCACAGGATGGATTTTTTTCTTTTTTAATTTTATTATTTCATTCTGACTTCCAAGGAGAGCTGGACGAGGTCCTTAAATCGCTCTCGCTTCCTCTGTTAACTTCATTGCCACGTGGAGCAAAAATATACATCCCACATGTGTGGAGTGTATAAGCCAGCATGTGTTTTACATATTGCATGTCTGAAATCACATTCCAGAGCAGCTGCCATGGGGAGGAAGCTTGGCTGCCTTCCCACAGAGCAGTGCACACTCACACCAGCCTTGAAAATGCCCTCAAGCCCAGCCAGCCTGAGCATCTCCTGCCACTTCCTGCAGGGATGAAAAGAATAAACCACGTTTATTTCATTGGTGCCAAAGCAAAACCTGTTCCCTGCCTCTTGCTGTCCCACCCTGGGAGCAAACCCCACTGCAGGGATCTCCTTTCTGCCCAGGCTCTGGGGCTGGAACGTTCCCCGTGTGGGAATGTGTTCCAGATTTACCCAGCTGTCCCAGAAATGCTGCCTGGCAGCAGGATGCTGCTGTGGGATTGCTCCCAGAGCCAGCTGGGCTTTACTGGGCAAACAAAGGCTGTGCTGGCCTCTCTCACCTGGGACAGCTTCCCTGCCTCTGTGGGGTGTCCATCTGAATTTGAGGGTGCTGGGCATTGCTTTTGGGAAAACTCAGTGCCTCTAACGGGTCTGGACTGACAAACTTTAATGACTTTGGCTGCATGCTTTAAAAAGTCAGCATTAACCTCTCAGAAATAGTTTTGATCACAGGGAATGCTCCATTTTACACCCAGCTTTGGTTTGGCCTGAGAGGAGGAACCTTGTGAGAGTGTCTGACTAGTCTGGGCTCTCACAGGTACAAAAAGGGTTTTTGGAAGTTGGATAATTCAGGCAAAAGCAGTCTTTGCTCCCCACAGCCTGGTGGCTCTCTGCTGGGTGTCACAGTGCCAGGACAGCCTGGTGGCTCTCTGCTGGCTCTGACAGTGCCAGGACAGCCTGGTGGCTTTCTCCTGGATGTCACACTACCAGGACAGCCTGGTGGCTCTCTGCTGGCTCTGACAGTGCCAGGACACCCTGGTGGCTCTCTCCTGGATGTCACACTACCAGGACACACTGGTGGCTCTCTGCTGGGTGTCACAGTGCCAGGACAGCCTGGTGGCTCTCTGCTGGCTCTGACAGTGCCTGCCTTCCTTGCAGGGAGCAGATCCGCCAGGGCCTGGAGGAGCTGCAGAAGGTGCTGCCAGGAGGGGACACGTACATGCACGAAGGATTTGAGAGGGTAACTGGGGCAGGCTCAGGGCTGGGCAGGGTCTCTGCCCCTCAGGGGCTGCTCAGCACTGGGGACGGGTGGAAATTCCCTGGTGGGTGAGTGGGACCCTGTCCCTTTGCTGCAGCCAGGACAGGGAGTGCAAGGGCTCAGTGCTGGAGCTGCAAACTCTGCTAATTCTCTTTATTTCTGCTTTTTTTTCTGCTTAGGGGAAGGCAGTGGCATTGAGTTCCTGTGGCTCTGTGTCCAGGAGGGGTGGGAAGCTCTCAGCCCCACCTGGGCTGAGCTCACAGCTCACACCTGGGGTGCCCAAGTAACTGCAACCTTATTGCCTTCTCCTCTGGGCATTTTTTATATATTTCACCAGCTCAGGAGTTTCTCTAAAGCTGAGCTCCTGCACTCCCTCCCTCCTCTGTCCCACGTGGGTACCTGGGAGGTTTTTGGGCTGTTGGAAGTGCTGTCCCAGCACTGAAATGTGAACACACAGCAGAGCCTCGGCTGACCGAGCAGAGCTGTTGCTTTATTTGCAGCTGGAATAATTGAGCTGGAGCTTGAGGAATATTTAGCACTGGGCCTAGGATGTTTCTCAGGGATGAAGGTGGACAGGGTTGTCAGAGTGGGAGACAGCTCTGGGGCTGGTTTGGCTGCTGGGACCTTGCAGGAATGCTGTGAACCCTGCTCTGTGAATGAGAGAGCAGAGCTCGTGTGTGAGCTGCAGATGTGACACCCCCTGCCACTGTCCCTTCCTTTCTGCTGCACAAACTGCTGTTCACAAGGCCCTGTTGTTGATTTATTGCTGATAATCCTCTGCTCTGATTTCAGGCAAGTGAACAGATTTACTACGAGAATGTTCACGGTGAGAGCCCTTCTTGACCCATTTAATTTTTTGAGTTTTTTCTCTTTCTTTTTGACTGAAAACTTTTAGCAGATCTCAAATGCAGCTTTGCTGTGGGAAGGGTGGGGTGGCTTCTGTTCCTGCAGGGATGTGATGCTAGTCAGGGAAGTGTTCCTGAAAGGGAAAAAGAGCAAGTGGAACTTTGAGGAGCTGGAATGAAAATATTTCAGGCCAAAAGGGGGAACCAGGCTGGCTGCAGGTGCCCACCCTCACCAAAACTGGCACCTTACTTTTTCTGGAGGACTCAGCCATTTCTTCTTCCTTCTGAAACAAAAATACATGGACAAGCTGTTAGGTAAAAGACTTTTTAACCAGCAATTATTAAAACCAGCACTAAGTGCAGAAAAATGTCCTTTCCTTCCCTGTAATTGGTGAAAAAAACTTTCTGGTTCGAAGGGAAGGCTGCAAAGGTTTAATGATGTTCCTGAAATGTTGCTCAGGAATCCTGAGGATTTTAGGCCCTTTCCCCACCATCTTTGTTTAAATCCCAACTGGGCTTTTTGTCACAAGCTGAAAAAGCCCCTCTGGATTTCTGAATAAAACCAGGAGCAGATTGCCCTGGGTTTTTGGTGGCTGCAGTCTCATTCCCTGGCCTGAAGCAGCACCAGGGCTGTGCCCTCGGGCAGGATGTTTCCTGAGGTGGTTTCAAGTGGTTTAAAGGAGGTTTGTGTGTTCAGGTTACAGAACTGCCAGTGTCATCATCGCATTGACAGATGGAGAGCTCCACGAGGATCTATTTTTCTACTCTGAGAGGGAGGTAAGTGACTTGCACTTGGTAGTCAGGGAGACTGGAATGTCTGGGCTTGCTGCAAAGGATGAGGAAAACCTTTTTGAGTGAGAAATCTCCACTTTGGTGCTCTGCAGACAGGAATCCAAAGGATAACCACTGACAGCAGCAGCCTCTGACTCACCACAGCTGAGACTGGTCAGGGAAAGGAGAGGGGTTAAAACTTCCAGTTAAAAATAAACACAGAAGGAGGAATTGTTCACAGCTGAAAAGTTTCAGTGTTTACTGGATTGCTCTGGGAAAATGCTGAATATTTTCACTTTCATTTTTTTCCCCTCTCCCACGAAGTCACGACTGCAGAAAGGGGCTGGTGGCTTCTGTCACATTAAAAATCCCTCAGATCACCAAGTCTGACATTTCCACAAATATCCCTGAGGTCCAAGAGCACATTCTCAACATCCTCATTAAATTAGTGGACTGTGCAAAGTGTTAAGCAGAGGGGTGAGCACGGAGAGCTTTGCTGCAGAATGTTCCCTTGGATGTCCTCCCTGCAGAGATGAATTGGCACTTGTCAGTCAAACCAGGATGACCTAAACTTGGCAGAGGCAATTTCTGCATGGCTTTGCTATGGACAGGATTTTTCCTCTCAGTCTGTCCAAAGTGCAGCATTAAATCCAAGAACAACAAGAGGAATGGGTTTGTAGAGTAAAACCAGCAAACATTCTGAATCTCCAGCTCCTGTCCTTACACTTCATCTCTTTTTATTTCCCTCCTGAAATACAAAATCCACAAGAAAAACAAGTTTGTTTTTAGAGGTGAGTGAGCAAGTTGAAAGGTCAGCAGTGTTATATTTGTTTTGGTTTGGGGAGGAAGAGTTCTGGGCTGTGGCAGGAGATCCTGAACTCGCTCTGAGTTGCTCCAGGAGTTTGGGCTGAAGCTTCCCAGAGTAAAACTGGGATGATGCTTTTCTGCTCAAAAAGCTCTTTGCTGTTGGACTTGCAGGGCTGCAGTCTTCCCACCCAGTCTGACTCACCAGCATCTCTTCTGGGAAGGAGTTTTCAGTCAAGTGTTCTTGTTCTGCTGAAAGAAAATTAAATTACTGCACTCATACCCAGGCATTTGGAGCAACAGCAAATGCAATTTCAGTGAGGCAGCAGGAAAATCAAACCTGTGGCTGCTCTCCCTTCAGGATGCTGTGTGAGCACTGGTGTGATGCAGTTTTGGGGCAGTGGAATGGAGCCTCTCTCACCTCTGGGTGTCAGGCACACCTGTCTGAAATAACACACAAAAGCATTTTAGGTCACTGTTATATGGGATGTGCTCTAAATGGGGAAAAGAAAATTGATTCAGCCTGTCTGACATCTCTTGGGAAAAGAAAATTGAGGAAAATAAAATTGATTCAGCTTGTCTGAGGTCTCTTGGGATGCTGGAGGAGCTAGAAAGGTGAACTGATTAGGTTTTAAAAATCCCCCAAATACCTGGGAGTCGCTTTACTAAACAACAGCAATTCTTGCAGGAGATAAAACCCTGATTTTACACAATCGGGGAGGAAAACTTTTCAAGTGCTCTTCTGCTAGGCTCCCCCGTTGCTCATTCTACAGAAAAAGGGTGAATTTATGGTCGGGAGCTCTGGGGAAGCCTCGCACAGGGCACCACTCATTGCTGGCCAGGGTTTATTCACAGATCACAGCTGGGGTGGGACTGCTGGGGAACACCTCTGGAGCTGTTTTATTTTCCGGCATCAGCCTCACTCCATGGTTATGGCAATGGCAAGATGCCAGCAGACACAGAACTCAGTGTTACAACTCACTTTGAAAGGTTTTTGGCCAACCACACAAAGCAGAAGCACGCTGACAGTGGCTCCACCCAACCACTACAAGCACATCTACCTTTGGTTAAAGCAATGCTTGCTTATTTTGAATACAATCCCTGCTTGTGAGCATTAAAACACAATGCACAGAGCTCCATTATTAAGCTTAGAACTTGCTAATATCTTAGATAGACTTTTCTGCAGCTTAGGGAGTTTTTCTAGCCAAGCATTAATGCACAGACCATTGTTCTATTTGTCCTTACTTTCTACATCTCATATCATTTTTCTGCTGGCGGATTTTATGGCTCCTGCTTAGCTCTGAGTGCAGTCCTGCTGTGTGTGAGGCCTGCCCTCTGCAGCTTTCCCAAACCCCAGTGATTTTGGGGTTCCCACCCCGCTGGTGACCGTGCTGTCCCTCCTGTCCTGTGCAGGCCAACCGCTCGCGGGACCTGGGGGCCACCGTGTACTGCGTGGGGGTGAAGGACTTCAACGAGACCCAGGTGAGAGCCCCAGCCCTGAGAGCCTGCCCAGGCCTGCCCCAAAGCCTGCCCCACCCCCTGAACCCCCTGAGCCCCCTGAGCCCCCTGCCCAGGGCTCCTCCAGGGGTTTCCTCTCCTATTCCTGGCTGAAGGCAGCGCCCGGCGTGGTTGGGTCCTGTTGGGTTTGGTCATTTCTGTCTGAATCTGCCCCTCTGCCTCTCCCAGCTGCTCCTGCTGGAAGAGAAAAAACCAGGGCAAAGGCACAGGGGGAGCAGCAAATTGTCTGAGCTGGAGGCAGGAAGATGTGGGGATGCTTTTCCCCATAAAACTGAAGCATCGCCATAAAACCCTTCAGCTTCAGTGCAGCTTTTCTTTCAGGGGAAAGCCATGCTGTAAAATCAAACAGTTTCCTTAGTGAGAAATATTTCCCAGGGTTTTGTCTGAATTCTAAGTTCCTCATTTGAATATTGCTGTGTCCATGAATTCTATTTCACACAGTAACAACTGACCTTTTTCTAAATGAGTGAAACACCTGCACAGCCCCACTGCACACAAGCAGAGGCTGGAAGACTTTTCCCAGGTTTTTCAGCTTTTAGAAAAGGAGTCAAGCCACACTGGCTTCAGAACAATCTCCCTTGGATCAAACCCAGAGACTGGTGTGACCCAAAGTCACAGGAAGAGCCAAGAGGGGATAAAAGTGGCACAGAGACCAGGCCTGAAGCAGCAGACCCCAGACAGCTGCTCCTTAAAGCATTCAGGTGGTGAAAAATGAGCTGGAATTACACGGCTGTGTCTGAAATCCCAGCATGGATGAGGACTGGGGGGGATGAGCTGTGAACATCCAGCTTTTCTCCAGCAGCCCAGGCAGAGTGAGCTGCCTCCCTGCCCTCCTGGCTCCTCTGGGTGCCAGGGGCAGCCCGTGGCCTTGGGCAGGAATCTCTGGCTGCTCTGCTGCCTCCGGGAAGCTGCAGAGAGGCTCTGGTACCTCTGCCAGGGGAGATTTACTGGAACAAACCCTGGCCTTGAAGCACTCCAGCAGAGGCATGGAGAGCTCATTACTGCTGGGCTGGCCTTGGAGCTCTGCCTTAACCCTTGGTGTGCTGCTGCCAGCTGAAGCTGCAGGCAGGTGATGTCCTGAGCTCAGGCAGGTGATGTCCTGGCTGTCCTGAGCTCACCACCTCCTCAGGAAGGCTCCTCCTCTTCATCACAGAGGTTTCTGAATCTCCTCTGGGACCTTCCAGCCTCCTGTCAGAAAACATCCCCTGCTGTGTCCCCGACTCCTCTCTGAACACAGGCCCAGCATCAACTCTCTGTCCTGGCAGGAGAGGTGAATCAGGCCTGTGATGTCATTTCAAAGAACTGTGGAAGAGTTCAGGTTGGAAAAGACCTCCATGATTATGGAGTCCAGCCTTCTTTGGGTTCAGCCCTTGCCCTAAAGGTCATTATCCCCTGGGGTACAGTGAAAGCCACACTCTGTCTTGTCTCCAAGTCCTTTCTGATCCCTGATATGGAATTTTATAAAGCCAATCATGCTAACAAGACAAACATTTTGCTGCTTAATAAACCACAGTACAGGGGCAATCCAGAGAGAGTGTTTGAGGGTTTTATTTGCAAGTGGAGAAGTCTTAATTAGCTGCCTGCAGCCTAATTGATCTGACCCTTTGCATTTCTGTTCCTTTTCCTCCCCCTGTGGCAGCTGGCCCGGATTGCTGACAGCAGAGATCATGTCTTCCCTGTCAACGATGGCTTTGAGGCCCTGCAGGGCATCATAGACTCCGTGAGTATTTTCAGCATTTTCACCCCACTCTTGGTGTCACCCTGAGGTTTGGTGTTCCTGTGTTCACCAGAACCTGCTGGAAAATAATTCACTGAATCCCTCAGTCCAAGGGAACCAGCCTTGGTCTGGGCTAAAATGCTGCTTTGAGGTGGAGTTTATCAACTTTAGGGTCTCAGGTTTCCCTGTTCCCAGTTCCTGTGGTGCCTTGGCAAGGCTGAGCTGGAGCAGGGTTACAGAATAAAGCAGGGATTTATGAAAAGGATCTCCTCAGTGGATGCAACCTGGGCAGCACAAGAGCCCAGCCAGGGCTGCACCCAAGGTGAGCCAAAATGGGCACAAAATGAACCCAGGATGAACCAAAATGGGCACAAAATGAGCCCAGGATGAACCAAAATGGGCACAAAATGAGCCCAGGATGAACCAAAATGGGCACAAAATGAGCCCAGGATGAACCAAAATGGGCACAAAATGAGCCCAGGATGAACCAAAATGGGCACAAAATGAGCCCAGGATGAACCAAAATGGGCACAAAATGAGCCCAGGATGAACCAAAATGGGCACAAAATGAGCCCAGGATGAACCAAAATGGGCACAAAATGAGCCCAGGATGAACCAAAATGGGCACAAAATGAGCCCAGGATGAACCAAAATGGGCACAAAATGCACGACAGGTCACGAGGTCTGTGACTTTGATCAGTTCTGCTCCATTTGCATATTGGAGCTAATTGTCAATTACAGCTTTAGGTTATTATGAAGTCCCATCCTTGTTTTTCCCTCTTCATTCCATGTTGTTTGTGCTCTTGGGTGGGATTTGGGTGGTTGTCCTTAATCCCCAGCTGGAGAAGGAATTGTTTTGTCTCCCTACCCTGTGCAGAGAGCTTACAACAAATGGGCACAAAATGAGCCCAGGATGAACCAAAATGGGCACAAAATGAACCCAGGATGAACCAAAATGGGCACAAAATGAGCCCAGGATGAACCAAAATGGGCACAAAATGAACCCAGGATGAACCAAAATGGGCACAAAATGAACCCAGGATGAACCAAAATGGGCACAAAATGAGCCCAGGATGAACCAAAATGGGCACAAAATGCACGACAGGTCACGAGGTCTGTGACTTTGATCAGTTCTGCTCCATTTGCATATTGGAGCTAATTGTCAATTACAGCTTTAGGTTATTATGAAGTCCCATCCTTGTTTTTCCCTCTTCATTCCATGTTGTTTGTGCTCTTGGGTGGGATTTGGGTGGTTGTCCTTAATCCCCAGCTGGAGAAGGAATTGTTTTGTCTCCCTACCCTGTGCAGAGAGCTTACAACACTTCACACGAAGCTCAGAACTGCACACTAAAGCAGCACAGAAGCTGGAAAATACAAAAGTTAAAGCTGAAGGCATCAGCTGGCATTTCCTGCAGGGGTTGGGAGCAGCTCCAGTGGCTGGGCTGATTTGGGTGCTTCCCCTGGCTCCAGAGGATGGGCAATCCCTCTGTGGGGATTTGTGTGTTCTCATTTTGGGTGACAAAACCCAGAGGAAAGCTCCAGCGTGGAGCTGGGCAGGGGGCAGCCCTGGGGGGCTCAGATTTCTGTGTTTGCTGTGCTCACACACTATTTGGACAATGCAACTGCAGCAGAACCCTTCCCTCAGCACAGGCTCAGCTTCCCCAGTGCTCTCACATGGACATGGAAGCCAATCCTGGTTTATTGGTTTTCCTGGCACTGGCTGAGCCTGGATCTGCTGCCTGAGCTCTCTTGGACAGTCAGGTGCTGCTTGTCATTTCAGAAAGCAGCACAACAACAACAGCAAAGCAACGGTTTGCTTTCCCAGCCCTGCATTCCCTCTGCAGCTGCTTTTAATGAATCCCAGCTCTGCCTCCCCTTCCAGTTGTGCTGAGCAGCATTTCAGCCTCCAGGCAGCCAGGCAAGCTCCAGCTGAGGGGGGCAAGATTTCCCAGCCTGGCAAGGAGGGTCACAGGGAAGGGCAGGATCTGGTGGATCTGTGACCTGAGCCCTGGAGAGGAGTCCCTGCAGCAGCCTGGCAGAAGGGAAGTGGTTTTGTGTGTGAAAGGAATGGCAAGAGGGCATGAATCACTCCAGAGAATAACAAACAATCTGCAGATTCCTGTTCTAGCTGGGAAATCAGGGCCCTCTTCCCTGCTTCTCTCCTCCTTGCCAAAGGCACCCCTGTGCTGGAGCAGCTGTGGTCACAGGGAGTGTTAATGGTGGAAGGGATCTGGGATCTGGAAACTCCTCCAGTTCCTGTGCAGGAGCTGGCACAGCAAGGATGCAGAGCCCCTGGAGAGAGGCTGCAGCACGGGATGTGACAGGAGAGCTGCAGAGATGATCTGGAGCAGCTCAGGAGCTGTGCACACCTGGCTCTGCAGGGATTTGGGGTGAGCTGCCCTGGCTCTCCCCCCCTGCCCCGTCTGGGTGGGGTTTTCCTGCCCCTCTGTGTGTGCAGGTGGGCTTGGCAGCCCCTCTGGAGCTGGGAGGGCTGGAGCTCAGGGCTGGCCCCAGCTCCTGGGGTGGTGGGGCTGGGAATGTTCCTGAGCACCTGCCCTTCCCTTGCTGGGGAGCCAGAGGGGCTGAGGGAGCAGCTGCAGATCTGCTCCTGCTGTTCCAGCAGGGACTGACCCCTCCAAGCCCTGGAAAGTGAGAGGAAAATCCAATCCCACGCTGAGGTCATGTCTAAAAACACAATTCTTGCAGTGGGTGTTCAGTGGGGTATGGTCCTTTCCCTCCCATGAGTTCTAATGTGACTTTTTTATTAAGCAAACCAATTTTTTTTTTCCTTCCTCATCATGCAAAAGCCACTGCTGAAACTCCAGCTTCCCCCTGCTAATGATTGAGTGGTTTGAGTTTGTCAGGAGGGAACAATCTGGAGCAGGAGCAGATCTGACTGATTGCTGCAGGCTGGGAAACCAATGGAAGGAACTGAATTATTCTATTGAATTTTCCTTTGCTGTGAAAAATTTCTGGAAAAGATCACAACCCGTCAATTTAAAGCAAATGAAGCAAGTCCTAGAAGAAAACCTGAAATTCAACCTAATCTCCTGGCTTTGGTAGGAGTGCTGGAGGCAAGGAACGTGAGAGTCAGGGTGGGATCCTGTCTTCACCTTGCTTTGAGCTGTGACAGGAGCTGGCTGAGGAGCAGCTCCTGGGACAGGAAAATCCTGATTTTTGCTGTGTGTTAAACCATGGCACCAGCCTGGAGCTCATCTCAGGCCAGGGGTCTGGGAGCTGCAGTGCTGATGGGTGAGAAGTGAAGCAGTCTGGGACTGGCTTGTATGAATTCACAGGTGGTTCATCCTTTGAGGTTTAACTTCTTTGTGCTCCTTTTGGGTCATCCTTTCCTGTTTCGTTTCTGTCTCTGCTCCTTTTGGGTCCTCTTGCAGTGGTGCTCAGCTGCTCTCAGTGTTTTCCAGCTCCTGCCTCAGCTCAGGATTGATGTGGCAGCTCAGGAAGTTTTAGCTTGGGAATTCACTGAAATTCTCCTGTTACACAAATGTACTGAATGCACTGAATTCTGTTACAGAAATGTACTGAATACACTGAATTCTGTTACAGAAATGTACTGAATACACTGAATTCTCCTGTTACACAAATGTACTGAATGCACTGAATTCTATTACAGAAATTCACTAAATTCACTGAATTCTGTTACAGAAATTCACTAAATTCACTGACTTCTCCTGCTGCACAAGGGTTTCCTGGGGCACTGTGAGGAATGTGCTGATGGCTTTGTGTGCCCACCCTGAGCTCCAGACCTCAGTGGAGCAGGGGGAGGGCTGAGACCCCTGGGGGGGACAGGGATGAGGGGGAGTTCATCCCAGGCACTCCTGCAAGTGCAGATCCCACACTGGACACAGGACATGTTTTACCCCACAGTGCTCCTTGTTAATTTTAATGGTGTATGATCAGCTCTCTGCTTCTTTCTTCCCCCAAATGCATCTTTGAGAAGGGCCTGAGGGTATTTATTTTACTTATTTCTTTTACTTAGCTCGTGTGGCTGTTGCTGGACAGGAAACACTCCATAAATAAATGGCTGTTTTTTTATTTGCAGCAGACTTTGGCACTCAGTAATTGAACAGAGCTTGCTAATGAGCACCTGGCATCACGCTGAAGGTCATTAACACTGACACTAATTAGCTAACAATCTTCTAGGACACTTCTGCATGCTGTTTGCTGGCTGGAATTCCCAGATTTGGGGGGAAGGATGTTGAGGAGAGTGGTGCAGGGACCTGGCTGGGTGCAGAATGTCCAGTGGGAGCTTCCAGCAGCTGCAGAATTTCACTGCCCTCCTTGCCTTGGGCTCCAAAAGGGCCCAGTGACCTCCAGGGGAGTGAGTCAGGGGGTGGCATGAAGGCTTTGAATCCTTTTTGGGTGTCTTTTTTAATGAGAGGAGACATAAAGGTTTGGGGTTTTTTTGCAATGGTTCTGCCTTTTCTGCCTGGTGTTCACTTTAAGTAAGGGCGTGTGCTTGGAACATTGGGAACTTTATCTAAATCAAAATAAATATTGCCATTGGCACCGTGGAAGTGTTTAAGGGCAGGTTTTGTAGTCATGTAAAGGGATTAGACTGGGCTGGGAGATGTGCATCACCCAACTGAGCCACCTGCCATTTACTTCATTAAAAAAGTGCTGATTGTATTCTACACTCTCTGTGTTTTTCCTTATTCTGTCTATTTTAAATTCCTCTGTTTTAAATTCTTCTCAGTTCTGTTCTCAGCTGTTGACTTTCTCTTTTTTTCCACTTGACAGTTCCTGTAAAACCTTGTTCCTGCAAAGCTTCTCTCTCCTCACCTGTCAGGTGCCACCAGCTCAGAGCATCCTGCCTCCTTCAGCCCCTTGGTACTTTCAGCTCTGCTTTCTGAGTAAAACTTCTGTCTAAACGTTTTAAAGCTTCAAACTTCTGTTTAAATGTTTTAAAAAGCAAAGCCTGGCTCTGTGAGTAGCTTTTGCAATTTGAGGCAGGGAGCTGTGACTGTGGAGAAAACAACAACAACGACAACAAATTCTCTTTTCCTTACAGGGTTTATTGTATTGGTTGCTGTTCATTCCTTACAGATGTTTCAATTTAAAGTTGGGAAAATAGTTTTCATGCTGGATTTGAGTCACCAGAGGATGCTTGGCTGACATTTGCTTGCCTCTTGGAGCTGAGCTGAGTTTTGCTGGGTGTCCCCTGGAGCTGGGGCTGGGGCTGAGCCCCCCCAGCTCTGCCCAGGCTCAGCTCTGGCTGGGCAGGAGGAGCTTATTATTTATTACATAAATAATAAATAAATAATTTATTATTTCTTTATTATTTATTTATAATAATAATGAAATAATAAATACATAATAAATCCCCTGCCCTGAGAGCCAAGCCCGAGCCAAGCAAATCGCTGCAAAAAGTTCTTAAAGCCAGGGCCAGCCCTCCCAAAGACTCTGCTCTGTTAAGCCTGGCTTAAATGGAGGAGAATTGTCTGTGCTTGGTCTGAGCAGCCTCGGGTGAGCGCACATAAACCAGGTTCAAACAGAAATCCCAGCCCCTGGGGTGGGGCTGGAGGGCTCTGTGGGAATTTCTGGGATGATTTAGGGCAAAGCTGAACAGTTCAGCTTAAACTGGAGATGTTGGAGTGGAGCTTTGGGCCCAGAGCTGCTCTGGAGAGGGAGGTGGGGCTGCCCAGGGGGGGCACTGATGGTCTCCACAGCCCTGGGAGTGCCTGGGGGCTGCAGATAATGAGAAATCATTTCAGAATTATTGCAGAATCCAGGGAGGGCACTGATGGTGCCACCACAGCCCTGGGAGTGCCTGGGGGCTGCAGATAATGAGAAATCATTTCAGAATTATTGCAGAACCCAGGGAGGGCACTGATGCAGCCCTGTGAGTGCCTGGGGGCTGCAGATAATGAGAAATCATTTCAGAATTATTGCAGAACCCAGGGAGGGCACTGATGCAGCCATGGGAGTGCCTGGGGGGCTGCAGATAATAATAAATAATTTCAGAATTATTGCAGAACCCAGGGAGGGCACTGATGCAGCCCTGTGAGTGCCTGGGGGCTGCAGATAATGAGAAATCATTTCAGAATTATTGCAGAATCCAGAGAGGGCACTGATGGTCTCCACAGCCCTGTGAGTGCTTGGGGAGCTGCAGATAATCATAAATAATTTCAGAATTATTGCAGAATCCAGGCCACAAAGCCCTGGGACAGGGGACAGCCTGGCACCCCTCACCTTGGCACCCTCACCTTGATTCCCCTCCCCTTGGCACAGCTCAAGGAGGGCAGTGCCAGCTGCCTGGGGGGGTTTAGAGTGGGAAGTCAGGAGCTGCAGTTGTGCCCCCAGTGCAGGCTGCTCTGGTGGGTTAAAGGTTTATTTCCATGGCTGCGTCTCAGTGGAAACAAGGCTGAGGGATTTCACGTTTTGTCTCTTGCAGATTTTGAAGAAATCCTGCATAGAGATCCTGGCAGCAGAGCCCTCCAGCATCTGTGCAGGGGGTAAGTGTGAGCAAGGCCATGTTCTCCCTGTGGCCTAAAATACAATTTTCAGTCCACCCCTGGTTGCTGATTCATTAATTACCAGAGGCTAAATATTTCACTTTTGTTTTGGGGTGAATTTCTTTTTCACCTCAGTTTGCACTGCCCCACTTCTGCCAAGTGATGTCAAGTGGGATTTTCTTACAGAAAATTCCAAAGTTTTGCAGAAATGTTCTCCTGTCAAACCACTCTGCCTTACTTGGCTGTGGATGCTTGAAGTAGATGCACTTGAAAAGATATTTACATACTTACTCAAGTGATAAACAAGGATGCTTCTAGAACACAGATGGCTTGAAATCATCATTTATAACCATCTTTAACACTTTCTGAGGGCTTTGATCTTATCACTGCCACTCCTTGTGCCTGAGTGGAGGACAGGGGTAGAAGAGCTGTGCCCAGAGAGGAAATGCAGAGGGTTTATAAAAGCTCTTTGCATCAGAATTTGGCCAGGGCTTCACAAGAGGAGCAATCCTTGGAAAACCCATCAGTTTTTTAGATCCTCACTTCAGAACCTCCAAGTCTGGGCACACAGTCCTTGCCCTTGGCCTGCAGGGAGTTAAATCCCTTTGGGACTGATGGAAGTGCCACTGGCCACACAAATAATGTGAATTATTGTCCTTCAAATCCGTGTTTGCAGGCACAGCTGAGACACCTCTGCTTTTCACGTTGCTGTGCAGGTCCCTGAAGGATGCTGGCAGCTTTTTCCTTTTATTTTCTTGTTTGCAAGGAGGGCTCTGTGTCACCCGAGGCCACTCTTGCACTGCTGGCCTGTCCAAGGTGGATTTCAGCACAGCCATCCCTCTGAAATGACAATTCTGGGGGGTTTGGCCATGCAGGGGCACTGGGCTGATATTCCAGCCCCAAGAGGTGCTGCTGATATCTCTGATTTTTGTTCTTTTTGCTTGAACCCCCCAGAGCCTGAGGATTCTGTGATTCCCCTTGGATGTTCAGCAGCCCAGAGCTCTTGTGCCCTTCCCAAAAGCTGTCCCCAGCACACCAAGGGCCTGGAGCAGCTTCCCTGCATGTGCTGGGATGGTTTTCAGCTTGGCTGCAAACCAGTGGGGCCTGGAAGGGAGCCCAGATTCCAGAAATCTGCTTTTCCTGACAAATGCACTGTGCAGGCCCCGGGGGAGCTGAGGGGAGATGGGGGCTGTGAAATGCAAGGGCAGAGAGCTGAGCCTGCCCAAAAAGGAGCTTCCTTGGTGCTCCTGGGGGTTTTAAATGCAGATTTAAATCCTGGGGGTTTTAAATCCTGTCCCTGATGCTCTAGGGTTATTCCAGTTTTGTGTTCAGGTCCCATTCCCCAGGCAGGCTGCAGTGGGGATGAGCCCAGTGCCTCTCCCAGAGTTCTGCTTCCTTTGCAGCCCCCTGGGAAAGGAGCACTTAAACTTCTCCAAATTATCTCTCACTAGAAGGTTTTTTTGCCTTTCTTCACCCAAATTTGCTGCCATTGAAAAGGGCTCAGTGTCCTGGAAGCTTTGTGCTCCCACTGCAGCCAAGTGTGTCTGTGCTCAATTCTTCCCTGCTGCCAGAAATCCAAGCTGAAATTGGGCATGTCAGGAAAATGAATCCACAAACACCAGAGATTTATGTCCAAAAAGGAGACAGAGGAGTCCTGTAACTTTATTCCAATAAAGGGAGAGGCCATGGGGCATCCCCCTGGGGTGTCTCGGATTTTTGGAGGACTCAGCCTCCTTTTTATCCCAATTTCCCTTCTCTTTTTCCCCATTTCTGAGGTACTTGAGAGGTTCAGATTTCCCAGAACACCTGATACCAGAGATTTCCCTCTAATGTACAGCCCTCCCTTTTAATTTTTCGTTCTTACGGAATTTGGGGGTTTTCCTTCATTGTTTCTTTCACCTTTAATGCCCAATTTCATTTATCTTTTTGTAAAAGCAAACCTCTTTTTCCATTCACAGTCAGTGGAACCCTTCCCATTGCTCCTCTCATCTCTCAGTGCTGGTTTTATCACCAAACTTTATTTGTTTTACAGACAAACCCCTCACTCCTCTCAGGCAGCGAGAGAACAGAATCCCATTCCCAGCAGGTTTTAAATGGTGAAACAGCCAATTTGATCAGCTGTAAACCCCACAATGCCCCTTGCCTGGCTGCTGTGCATCCCAAATAACCCGCTGCTGTTTTGGCAGAGTCCTTCCAGGTGGTGGTGAGGGGGAATGGCTTTCGCCACGCCCGCAACGTGGACCGGGTGCTGTGCAGCTTCAGGATCAACGACACCCTCACCCTCAGTAAGGAGCTCCTGCCTTCCCTCTGCTGCCCTCCTGCCTTCCCCCCGTCCTGTGGACCCTCAAACTCCTTGGCTGGGAGGGCAGAGGCTGTGGGATGAGATTTGGATGTGCAGGAGGCAGGAGGGATTCTTGTGTGAAAGGGAGATGGCTCAGAGCATCCCTGGCTGGGCTGGGAGCAGGGACCAGGTGTGGTTCTCTCATTATCTGAAATTTGGGGTGCTCAGAGCATCCCTGGCTGGGCTGGGAGCAGGGACCAAGTGTGGTTCTCTTCTCATCTGAAACGTGGGGTGCTCAGAGCATCCTCAGAGCTGTGAGCAGGGGATCAGGTGTGGTTCTCTCATTATCTGAAATCTGGGGTGCTCAGAGCATCCCTGGCTGGGCTGAGAACAGGGGATCAGGTTTGTTTCTCTCCCCAGCTGTGTTTTGGGGTGCTCAGAGCATCCCTGGCTGGCCTGAGAACAGGGGATCAGGTTTGGTTCTGTCCCCAGCTGTGTTTTGGGGTGCTCAGAGCATCCCTGGCTGGCCTGAGAACAGGGGATCAGGTTTGGTTCTGTCCCCAGCTGTGTTTTGGGGTGCTCAGAGCATCCCCCAGTGCCTGCCTCAGGTGCTCACAGTTTGGTTCTCTCCCCAGCTGTGTTTTGGGGTGCTCTGTGCCCTGCTCCTGCAGCTCTGCTGAGCAGGGGATCCCCAACCTGGGATTTGTTCAGAAAATGCCTGATTGCTTTGGGGATCCCCAACCTGGGATTTGTTCAGAAAATGCTTCAGGCAGTCCTGGCCCTGCTCAGTGTAAAATAAATGCATTTATTAGCTCTGGAAAGTGCAGGTCTCAAGGCTCAGTGTGTTTTGAGCACCTGGGTAACTTGTTCCTTGGAGCAGGGGGAGTTTGCTGAGGCAAGGCTGGAAATAAAATAGAAATAAATGTAGAAGTGGATACTGTAAAGAATTTCTCCTTGCTCTTACAGCAGTGCATCTCAGGAACAGTTGTGATAGATAATTTTTCCTTTCATTTGGTAGTTTCTTGGTAGGTGGGGCAGAGAACTGGGGAGGTGTTTTGGCTCATCTGAGGTGACACAACTCAAACCCTCTCCCTGAGAGAACTGAAGCAGGATTTTATGGAAACCTCATGGAGGTTGGAAAGCTCAGCTGTCTTTGTTTGCCTCAAACCTCTGTGCCTCTGATTGCATCAGGGAGGGAGGTATTTTTAAAGATAACACTAAGCCAACAGTTCCTGAAACCTTAAATTATCCCAGATGAGATGCAGTGAGCCGGGCTAGGATGTGCTGAGGTTAAAGGCATGAGCTAATGGGGTTTTACTGGGATTATTGGCAGGGAAAAGGGGCAGGTGAAGAGAGCAGCGACTCATAATGTTCAGAGCTGTGGGATAAAAAAAAAAGGGGGAACATCTGTAGAAAGCATGAGGGATATTTGGCTGAGCAGAGCTGCATGTTCAGCAGCAGGCTGTCCCTGCCAGCAGCAGGAGCTGCAGGGTTGGGTTCAGCCTGCACAGGGTTAAAAGTGATTCTCCAGTGCAGGATTTAGGCTGCTGTGTGTGCTGAAATGTCTGAGTGTGCCCACACCTGCAGGAGCCAGCCCAGCCAGCCCTGGGCAGAGAGGCTGGGCTCTGTGCTGGGATGGAAGCACAGCAGGGCTGGGCTGGAGCTGCTGCACTCCCTGGGTGCTGCCCCAAGCCCGTCCTTGGCACAGAGAGGCCAGGCTGTGCTCTGTCCAGGCTTCAGGGCAGCATCCAGCCCTGGGGAGTGTGGGGGTGCATCCCCAGCCAACGTCTCCTAAGGATTGGCTCCTGATTTAAAGCCTGGCAGATCTTTCCTTTTCCCCATCTTCCCTTTCTGCTGGCAGCACAGCTTTGCCTGTGATACCCTCTGTGCTCTCCTGCAGCCCTGCCACTCTCAGCACAGGAATATTTTGTTTGCAGTTCCACCCTCTGATTTCCCTGCCTGATCAGACCACTGTAACCCTCCACTGAATCCTTTAATTTTCTAACTTCCTTTCCTTTCCTTTCCTTTCCTTTCCATTCCTTTCCTTTCCTTTCCTTTCCTTTCCATTCCTTTCCTTTCCTTTCCTTTCCTTTCCATTCCTTTCCTTTCCTTTCCTTTCCTTTCCATTCCTTTCCTTTCCTTTCCTTTCCTTTCCTTCCCTTCCCTTCCCTTCCCTTCCCTTTCCTTCCCTTTTGTTTGTTTTTTGTTATTTTTTGAGGGGTTTTTTTGAGGCTTGCTCTTAAAGCATCCTGCATACATTGGGACCTTTTTTATTATTATGCTTAGGAAATATTCCAAGTCCTTGCTTGCCAGAAGGTTCCACCCTGCTAATGGCACAAGAAATGATTCCCTCTTGCTGGGAATGATGGGTTTTCCAGGCTGCACTGAGCTGCTCAGGTGCAGGAACACTGGGGATAGAATTGCAGGAGCCTGAGCAGTGTCAGGTACCTGCTTGGAAGGGCACCCACAGGGCCCAGATGTGTTTTAGTGGGAGGATTGACCCTCCTGTGTTCCTGCACACTGCTCAGGCCCCAGGAATGGCCAGTCTGGGTCATCTGGGGGGGTTTATCCAGCAAACCCCTCCCTGGGATGCAGCAATCTGTCCTGCAGCAGAGCAGGAGATGGGAAGTGTTGTTTTGTTTGCTTTCCCTGGGTGAGTTTTCAGGCAGGAGTCAGCTGGGCCAGAGTTATGCAAACCAAATGGATGCTCCTTTGTTCAGAGCACAGCTCGTTTTTGTGGTGAAACACAAAACATTCTCCAAACAAAACTGATCTGGCCAGCCTGGAGCTCACCCAGAGCTGATAAACCTTCTAGAGAGGCTTGGACTGATGGCAGTGGGCAGGGAGAGAAAGAGAAACAAAAACCTGAGGAGAGCTGAGTAAAAGGCCTTGCAGGATGAAGCAGCTTTTGTTTTGTGGATGCTGGCACGGAGCAGGATTTGGCCTCCTCTCCTCAGCCAAGAGAAAACAAGACACTGATCTTCATTTTCTTGGCATGTGTGCACTGAGACAACGTGATAAATTCATGGGGGTTCATGATATGCTCATAAATCAGGGTGAGGACAGCCCAGAGGGAGCAGACGTGCCAGCACAGCACAGGCAGACAGCTGGAAGAGGGGCTGGGCAGCTCCTGGGGTGCCCCAGTGTGTGGTGGGGCAGAGCCTGACCCCAGTCTGCAGAGGAGGAAAGCACTCGGTGCTCCTGCTCCTCAGGCCTCCTGGGAGCTTCTCTCATCACTTTTGAAATCTGTAATTCAGGCTGGAAGGTGTAGCTGAAGTTCAGATGCTTCTGCCTTAAAATGCTAAATTTTCCATAATGTACAGATATCCTAACTTCTGTAATGTACAGATATCCTAATGTACAGGTATCCTAATGTACAGATATCCTAAATTCTGTAATGTACAGACATCCTAATGTACAGTTATCCTAATGCACAGATATCCTAAATTCTGTAATGTACAGACATCCTAATGTACAGATATCCTAAATTCTGTATTGTACAGGTATTCTAATGTACAGATATCCTACTGTACAGATATCCTAAATTCTGTAATGTACAGACATCCTAATGAACCTATATGCTAACCTGGATATCTCTGTTGCAACTGCACCTGTCCCCCTGCCCAGAGTGTCCCTGTCCCCCTGCCCAGAGTGTCCCTGTCCCCCTGCCAGAGTGGCCCTGTCCTCTGACCTTCCAGAGAGCTCCACACCTTCAGCCCTGCTGTGGCTCACACACGAGGCATCTCCTCATCCCCCATCCCATTTAGGCACCAATGGCAAGGAAAACCCTGGTTTAAACTTGCTTTTTGAGGCCTGTGTGAGTGATTTGGCACTAACCCCATCTTTCCCCTCTCCAGATGAGAAGCCTTTCGTGGTGGAGGACACCTACCTGCTGTGCCCAGCACCTGTGCTCAGGGAAGTTGGCATGTACGTTTCTGTGCCCAATATTCACCCTGCCTCGGGGAGATGGGGCTGGGTCTCCTCCCTGAGTTCTGATTTTCTCTTTGGTTTTCTGTTTTCTCTTTCCTCTCCAAGCTGCCATCCTCTCGTGCTCGGTGCCAGCTGTGCTCTGGAGCACAGGGAGCAGTGGGAATTATCTGTACACGAGGATTTCTGAGCACCCAGGGCATCAGACAGAGGGCTGGGCATGAGCTGCCCTGACTTGTTTCTGTTTTTTTCCAGGGAAGCAGCCCTTCAAGTCAGCATGAACGATGGGCTGAGCTTCATCTCCAGCTCTGTCATCATCTCCAGCACACACTGTGTAAGTTGTGGCTCCTGAAATGCTTCTGGGGGTGCTGGGATTTGACTCCAGGTGTGTGTCCCAGCAGCAGCAGGGCTGCCAGGCTGGCTCTGAAGGACGTGTGCCCCCCTCAAAGGGGAGTTTGAACGTGTGGCAATGTGACATTTTGGGTGTGCCACAACGTGGCCAAGCCTTCACTGAACACCTCAGGCTCCAGATCTGTGCCTGGGGAAGGCTGAGCTGGAGCAGAGTTACAGAATAAAGCAGGGATTTATTAAAAGGATTTCCTCAAAGAATTCACCTTGGGCAGCACAAGAGCCCAGTCAGGACTGTACCCAAGGTGAACCAAAATGGGCACAAAATGCATGACCTGTCACAAGGTCTGTCACTTTTATAAGTTCTGCTCCATTTGCATATTGGAGTTAATTATCCAATTATAGCTTGAGGTTATTATGAAGTCCCATCCTGCTTGTTTTTCTCTCCTCAGTCCATGTTGTTTGTGCTCTTGGGCAAAGATCAGGTTGTCTTGGTCCAAGTTCTCCAGAAATTCCTCCTGCACCAGCAGAGGGTTTGGAAAACGCTCTCAGACCTGCTTGTTCTTCCATTACTCTGCATCCTGGAATGGTGGCAGGTCCTCAGGCCCTTGGGCTGCAGGGATTCAAGCAGGCACCCATTTCTCACCCACCAGGTCAGCCTGTCCCTGGCCTGTCCCCAGTCTGGCACCGTGGCCCTGACGTTGGGTGGGATTTGGATGCCTGGCTCCTGCAGCAGGGACATCTCAGAGAGGTTTAGGTCAGGTCTGGGAGCAGCAGGGAGGCTGGCACGGCTCAGGGAGGCTGGCACATCTGCTGTGGGTTAAAGCTGAGCACCAGGAGTGCTGCAAATTCGGGGCTGAGCTGGGCTGGGCAGCATTTGCAGTGCTGATCAGCACTGGAGAACTGCAGAAAATGGGTTTGACCTGGGAGAAGTGTCCCAGCCCGAGAGGAGGGGACCTTGTGGAGTTAGTGATGGGGAAACTCCCTGTGTGTCCTTG
Source organism: Passer montanus (assembly GCF_014805655.1). Taxonomy (NCBI): domain Eukaryota; kingdom Metazoa; phylum Chordata; class Aves; order Passeriformes; family Passeridae; genus Passer; species Passer montanus. The sequence goes on along the minus strand of NW_024356616.1, from coordinate 2,005,927 downwards.
TGCTGGATGCTCAGAGCTCTTGGAAAGCTCCTGGCAGAGCTGCTCTGAGTCAGCACAGCTGAGAGGAGCAGCAGGACCTGGGTCACGGGCCCTGGAGATCTCTGAGTTTGGAGTCAGCTCTCACACCAACATCTGGCACGTTTGGGCTGCAGCAGGGAAGAGCTGCAGGGAAATTGCTCAGACTGCAGTGAATCCTTGCCAGGATTGTGGCTGCCCCATCCCAAGGCCAGGCTGGACAGGGTTTGGAGCAGCCTGGGACAGTGGCAGGTGTCCCTGCCATGGCACTGGGTGGGCTTTGAGGTCCCTCCAACCCCAACCCACTCCACGATTCCATGACTGTGTTGTGAGCTCTTCAAATCTTTACTTCAAGCCCTCACCTCAATATTCTGGGGGATGTTACATGAATTTTAACCTGAGTTAAGTGATGAAAGTGCAGGGGTCAGAACAAAATGCGTGATGTGAACGATGCCAAACCTGTGAGGGCAAGGAGAGGTGCCAGCCCCTGTGCAGGGAGGTGCTGGGGAGGGCAGGTGCCACCTTCCCTGTGTGAGGAGAGGGGAGGGCTGCACCTGCTCTGACAATTACATGGGTGTAATAATAATAATAATAATAATAATAATAATAATAATAATAATAATAATAATGTGGCAGCAAATAGAGAGAGGCCTTGGGGACACATCTGGGGCAGGATGTGTGAGGACAGCTCTGTGTCAGGGGTGTCACAGGTGTCAGGGGTGTCACAGGTGTCACAGGCTGTGCTCTCTGTGTTCTCTCCAGTCCGATGGGACCATCCTGGCCATTGCCTTGCTGATCCTCTTCCTCCTGCTGGCCTTGGCTCTGCTCTGGTGGTTCTGGCCCCTGTGCTGCACCGTGGTAAGTGACACAAATCACCAGCACAAGCAGCATCTGAGGAAGAAATGAGGGGGAGGAGGCAGAGTTTTCCACAGGGCTGATCCCAGAGTTTCTGCCACTGCTGGCTCTGCTTTGGGCTCCTGTTTCATCTGCCCAGCCATGGATTAGACCCATGTTGCCAACACCCAGACCTTCTCAGGAGCCTTTCAGCCTTGTGTTTTGGTCACAAAATGGAAATAGTTTGCAGAAATGAATTCCTTGCCATGCCTGGTGTGGATTTGCACCACGTTGTAAATTTGCACCATGTTGTAGCAAACCTGCAGTGCAGGGCAGGGAGCTTTGCAGCCCCACACTGCAGCAGCCACTCTGTGCTGAGATGTGTTATCCAGAACGGGGATGGAAATCTTGCAGGAAAAATCTCAGTTGTCTATTTCTGTTCCTGGCTGAAAATGGGGATAAAACGCTTCTCCTCACACTAGTTTGGCACCTCTGTCCCAGGATGAAAACCAGAATGGAAAAAATATTTATTTGGACTTTCAGAACAATTAAAAAAAAAAAAGGTTCTAAAATTGGCCAGAGGATTAGCAGCGTGGTAGGTTGCTCAGAGTTATTTGTCTAAACTAGATGGCACACTCCCAAGGGAGCTGGGCCAGCTTTTTGTTGGCACATCTGCATGGAAGTCAGAGGAGATGTGCCCTCTGCAGACTGGGATCTGGAGCACAGAGGGAAAATGCTCTCAGTGATGCTGCTGGTTTAAGGTTCTGTGAAGCAGAAAGATGGAGCTGGTGAGAAAAAGGCATAAATAAAAGCAGCAGGGCATGGAGGGGATGTGGAGCTGTGATTGTGAGGGCACCTGGCTCTGCTGCAGCGGAATCATGTGAGGACAGTGCTCATGTAACAGCCCTGAGTGTGAAAAATAGTCCAGATAAGCAAGGTGGGTGCAGCAGAGAGAGGGAATCTCTGGTCCACATGAAACTTTAAAAGCTTAATATTTTCCAGATTTAAATTCTCCTCTTAAACTCTTTGCTGCAGATAAAAGCTTTTCCTTACTCTCCTCCTTTACCTCCCACGTTCCCTCCTAGCAAGGTCTGCAAGTGGGGACTATCTCACTGATATTTTTCCAATGTAGTCAAACACTTCCCTGTGGCTGTTGGAAAGATTTCATTCCAAGAGGCTGTAGGAAATCTCTTCCACCTCTCTGGGAGGGCATGCAGTGTGTTTGGCAGGGGGTCAGCAGCCAGGATGCCTCCCTGTGCACGCTCACCCCAAAATGCTGTGAAATCAAAGATAAACCATGGAGGAGTGCCCAGCCTGTCAGGGATGGGGACAGGGAGCCCAGCAGAGCTCTGGCTGGGCTGGAAGTGGCACGGGGAGGAATGCAGTGCTGTCAGAAGTGAATTGAGGGCAGAGGAACTGCCTTGCACAACAGCCCAGAGCTCCAACCTCGAATAACCAAACCGCAGACCCGGAGACATCGCCGTGGATTCCAGCCCAGGGACGTCTCTGAGATAATTGGGGATGTGTCAGGGGAAAAAGGGAAAAAAAACACAACAAACTCTTCTCTTACCAAGTATAAATCTGTTTCTGAGCGACAAGCACATTTCTAAACCCTGAAATTCCTCTTGGCGTGCTTTTTAATTGAATAGGAGTCATTACTATCCAGCAGTTCTTCAGGAAAGACACTGAGCCAGCTTCATCCCTGGAGTAAATGGACTGCAGTCAACAGACTCACTCTGGAGGTTTATCTGGAGCCCAGTATCTCCTTGGCACTCGTCCATGAAGGAATGCTGTTTCCAAATGCATCCAAGTTTATTGGTCCCAGAAGGATTCTGGGGTGAAGTCTGGAATTCACCACTCAGTTTACAGTAGAGGCAATTGTTGCTTAGTAGATCAGAACAATAATAACTCTTTGCTGTGCCTGATGTACCAGCACAGGCAGAATTCCCCTGGATACCTGTGCAGGATGTTACAATAGCATGGGAGGCAGGAGGAACCTCTCCAAAGGTTGTAGGAGGTTCATTGAATAACAGAAAACAAAGGAACAATTCTGCTGGGCTGAACTCCCCAGCACTGTGCTCATAACAAGAAGGATGGCAAGGAGGAAGCCAGTACACAGACACCTCCAACGGGGTCACCCCACCTTTCCTGAGCTGAGCAGGTCTGCCAGGCAGCAGATCCCAGCAGATCCCAGCAGATCCCAGCTCCTGGCTGCTCCCAGGCACTGCTTGTCCTCCCATCCCTCTTCTTTCCTAAGCCCAATGCAGACATCCACAGCAGGAACCGTGTGCAGGAGGCTGTTCAGCTGCCCAGGGCTGGAACTGTCCCGGGCAGGAGGCCAGCATGAGCCTCAGGTTTAATGGTGATATAAATCAAATAGCTTTTCATGTAAGCCAAGGAGATAATAAACCTCCAAAACTGGCTTAAGGAGACACGTTGGGAATGGAGCTGCTTCGAGTGTTTGGATGTACAGTGAAGGAAGAATTAGTGTAATAGCTGGAAGGCTTGGCTGTGCTGGGATGGTCTCCCTTCACTGGGATGGTCTCCCCTTGCTGGGATGGTCTCCCCTTGCTGGGATGGTCTCCCCTTGACTGGGATGGTCTCCCCTTGCTGGGATGGTCTCCCTTCACGGGGATGGTCTCTCTTCATTGGGATGGTCTCCCTTCACTGGGATGGTCTCCCCTTGCTGGGATGGTCTCCTCTTGCTGGGATGGTCTCCCTTCACTGGGGTGGTCTCCCCTTGCTGGGATGGTCTCCCCTTGCTGGGATGGTCTCCCCTTCACTGGGATGGTCTCCCCTTGCTGGGATGGTCTCCCCTTGCTGGGATGGTCTCCCCTTCACTGGGATGGTCTCCTCTTGCTGGGATGGTCTCCCTTCACTGGGATGGTCTCCCCTTGCTGGGATGGTCTCCCCTTGCTGGGGTGGTCTCCCTTCACTGGGATGGTCTCCCCTTCACTGGGATGGTCTCCCCTTGCTGGGGTGGTCTCCCCTTCACTGGGATGGTCTCCCTTCACGGGGATGCTGCTCCTCCATCACACTCCTCCATGTCTGAGCCTTTTCCTCCCCTGTGCAGCCATCCAGGGTGGCCTGAGGGGCTGGGCTGGGTTATTTGCCCACAGAATCTGCCCCACCTCGCTCATTTTCATCCTACAGCGATTTTAGATGCAGGGGTGTGGCTGGCAGATAAATGAGGTGTTGGTATTTGAGCATCTAGCAGCAGTTTTTAACTTTAAAGCTGTTTTCTGGAAGTAAGCTTGGAAGAACCCAGCAATCTGTTTGGCTCTCTGTACTGCAGCTGACCAGAAGTTTTGGAAACAAAAAGCTGGATGGAGAAAATACAGAAAATATAGATTAAAACCACATGGCTAAACTGGTGGAAGAGAAGGGGGGGAAATGCATAGGCTCTGCAGAGCTATAAAATGGCAGGGTCCCTGCTGGCTGGCTGGATGGATGGAGATTCCTTGCAAAGATCCCTGGATTCTGATTCCCACCCTCTCCCACGAGCACAGCTCCTCTCGGTTGTGCTGCTCTGGGGAGAAGGGAGCACAGCATCACTCAGGCAGAAAATTCCCCAGGAGCCAGTGAGGGAGGGCAAGGGCTCCTGTGCGCAGCTCCAGGTGATTCTCCTTTGCCCAGAAAAGTGATTTCATGTCTATAAAATTTCATTTCTATAAAATTTAATTTCTGTCTCTAAGGAGAAGATTGTGTTTTATTGCAGCTGAAGAAATTGGGGCAGGCCCCTGCTTGTGTTAGCTTTGAAGTGTAGAGCGGATCTCCAAGGAGAAGACACAGAAGATATGACAGAAATAAAAAGGAAATGTTCCTTTACCCAACTCATACCTCAAATATGAAGCAGTCACAGGACTGAGAGGTCAAAACTATAAATATGTAAGGGGAGAAAAATAGGAAATTAGTCAGATGGATCATGGTTAATGCTATTAAAAATCCTTGTTTATTAAAACAGCAAGAATATATGTTTGGTGTTTTCCAGAAGAATGAAGGTAATTAAGGACAAAAATAATCTGCCCAGTTAACAGCATGCTTTCAAACTCCAGTCCTAATTAGAGGCAAAGTCGTTTATTTCTTATTTTGCACTGTTTGCTTCGTTTTAAATGATGATCTGTCCCATCCTAAAGCAGATATGCTCCTCTGACAAGAAACATATTGCCCCAATTTATCATCTGAAACTGCAGGGATAGTCTCTGTGGGATTGCTGGACACAGAGCTGGTGGAGATTTCTGGGCTCCCAGGGCGGAAAACATCCCAGACACATTCCTGGAATATGCAAAATTTGGACTCAGCCTGTGCTTTCTTGTGACTGAATGGCTACAGAAATTTCAGGGCAACAGAAAATTCATCCTTCCCAATATTTTTAACCTTCCTGGAGGTGGCTAATGGCATTCCTGAGCTTTGCCACTGGGTTATCCATCAGAAACAGCTGCTTCTCCATGGATCTGGAGTTCAGCTAGCAGGGACCTGTCCTTCACCTTGAGCTCAGGTGTTCCTCACCTAAAGAGCAAACCCAGGGCTGAACCTGGAACAGAGACTCGACAAAATGGACAAAATAAGTATTTCTTGCAAGGCCTTAAAAGGACACACCTTGGGCAGCACAAGGGCCTGGCTACACCCAGGTTGAACCCAAGATGGATCCTGGTCATGAGATTTTCCACTTTTAGACGTTTTGGTTCATCTACACCTTGGGTTCAGTTGTCCAGTTACAGCTCCAGGTGATGAAGTCTCAGCCTCCTGGCTCACCCCTTTGTCTTTGCTGTTGTTTGTGCTTTTTGGGCAAGGTTGTCTTTGATTCTCCAGCTGTGAGGGGACTGTTTTGTGAAGAGAACATACCAACACCTAACGTGAAGTTTCAGAGTAACACACCAGGCAACAGAGAATATGAGAAGTACAAAAGCTAAAACTAAAGGCCTCAAACTATTGTGTTCTCCTTCTCCCCAACACAGGGATGGCTTGGGCTCACCCAAGCACTGATGGACAAACAGCGCGGCCTTGCCAAGCCAAGCCTAACCAGGCCGGGCTGGGCCTGGCGCGCTCCCAGCTGCTCCTCCAGCAGCCCCTGGGGCTCATCTGGCCCCAGGACGAGGTGCCCGTGTGGGCTGTGTCCTCACAGGGTCCCTGTGATGGCCTTTTTCAGTCTTTTGGGTTGGTTTTGGTTGTGCCGAGCGAGCCTGGGGCCTGTGGGCCTGCTGGGCCCAGTGCTGTGGGATGGCACCAGGTGCCATTGGCTTCACTGCCTTCCGTGCCCCAAAATGAGGGTCTCAGTGCCCCAGAATGAGGGTCTCAGTGTCCCAAAATGAGGATCTCAGAGCCCCAAAATGAGGGTCTCACTGTCCCAAAATGAGGGTCCCACTGCCCCAAAATGAGGATCTCAGTGCCCCAGAACGAGGGTCTCAGTGTCCCAAAATGAGGATCTCAGTGCCCCAAAACGAGGGTCTCACTGTCCCAAAATGAGGGTCCCACTGCCCCAAAATGAGGATCTCAGTGCCCCAGAACGAGGGTCTCAGTGTCCCATTGAACCCAAGATGGATCCTGGTCATGAGATTTTCCACTTTTAGAAGTTTTGGTTCATCTACACCTTGGGTTCAGTTGTCCAGTTACAGCTCCAGGTGATGAAGTCTCAGCCTCCTGGCTCGCCCCTTTGTCTTTGCTGTTGTTTGTGCTTTTTGGGCAAGGTTGTCTTTGATTCTCCAGCTGTGAGGGGACTGTTTTGTGAAGAGAACATACCAACACCTAACGTGAAGTTTCAGAGTAACACACCAGGCAACAGAGAATATGAGAAGTACAAAAGCTAAAACTAAAGGCCTCAAACTATTGTGTTCTCCTTCTCCCCAACACAGGGATGGCTTGGGCTCACCCAAGCACTGATGGACAAACAGCGCGGCCTTGCCAAGCCAAGCCTAACCAGGCCGGGCTGGGCCTGGCGCGCTCCCAGCTGCTCCTCCAGCAGCCCCTGGGGCTCATCTGGCCCCAGGACGAGGTGGCCATGTGGGCTGTGTCCTCACAGGGTCCCTGTGATGGCCTTTTTCAGTCTTTTGGGTTGGTTTTGGTTGTGCCGAGCGAGCCTGGGGCCTGTGGGCCTGCTGGGCCCAGTGCTGTGGGATGGCACCAGGTGCCATTGGCTTCACTGCCTTCTGTGCCCCAAAATGAGGGTCTCAGTGCCCCAGAATGAGGGTCTCAGTGTCCCAAAATGAGGATCTCAGTGCCCCAAAACGAGGGTCTCACTGTCCCAAAATGAGGGTCCCACTGCCCCAAAATGAGGATCTCAGTGCCCCAGAACGAGGGTCTCAGTGTCCCAAAATGAGGATCTCAGTGCCCCAAAACGAGGGTCTCACTGTCCCAAAATGAGGGTCCCACTGCCCCAAAATGAGGATCTCAGTGCCCCAGAACGAGAGTCTCAATGTGAGCCCCAAAATGGGGATCTTGATGCCCCAAAATGAAGGTTTCAGTGTCCCAAAATGAGGGACGCAGAGCCCCAAAATGAGGGTCTCAGTGTCCCAAAATGAGGGTCTCAGTGCCCCAAAATGAGGGTCTCAGTGTCCCAAAATGAGGGTCTCAGTGCCCCAAAATGAGGGTCTCAGTGTCCCAAAATGAGGGTCTCAGTGTCCCAAAACAAGGATCTCAGTGTCCCAAAATGAGGCTCTCTGAGCCCCAAAATGAGGGTCTCAGTGCCCCAGAGTAAGGATTTCATGCACAGCTGTAAGAATCCAAAGGGGAGAAGGAAAAGCTTTGTGCTGTTTGAAGGCATGGGTGGCAGCGAGTCAGAAATGAGATTTTTTTTATTTTTTTTTTTAAGACTTGAACTTTAGCGAGTCAGAAATGAGAAAATTTTTTTTGTAAGACTTGAACTTTGAAAGGTCGTTCGGGCTCAAAGGCACATGAGACTGAACTCCCCCATCTCCAGCCTTGTCCAAATTAACCAATCCCTGCTGCCAATTTAGGGGCAGCTCAGTTGCTCTTAGAAGTGCAAAGCGCTCAAAAATGGGAGGAATGTCCTTTTTTCCCCCCTCTTGGCGTGGGATAGAAAACACTTGATCTGTTTACAGAAGTCACTCAGTTTGTGTGTACGTGTGTGCCTATGGGAAGGAATGCAAATGTATGGAAAACAGCCATCCCCTCACTTCCAAGTGTGGAATCTGCACTGATACTGGCTGAGAAGTTGGGCTTGGATGCTTAGCTGGACCAAAATTGGATGATTTATTCTGATTCATTCCAATGTCAATGAGAGGAACTCCACTGGAGCCCAGGGGATGCTGCAGGAGGGAGCCAGGAGGTGCAGCAGGTACATTTTGGATCAGATATCTGAATTTTCTCAGTGTCTGATGGGTTTGTGCTCAGGGATTCGGAGCTCTGTTGGCAAATGCCACCCTTCAAAGTGACCAAAATTAATCCAGAAATGTCTCCTGGGTCTTTTGGTGCGTTGAACACTCTGTTTTATTTAGTATTTGTTGTGTCAAAGGACACAGAGGGGATGGTGCTGTCTCCATCTTACACCTCTGATGATGCTGATATCCAGAATTTCCTTTCCTGCCCTGCAGACAGCTTTTCATCCACTTTGCACAGAATCCCAGAGTTATTCAGGTTATAAAAGACCCCTGAGGTCACCAAGCCCAGCCTGGGGCTCATCCCCACAGGGCACTGAGTGCCACCTCCAGGGATGGGGACTGCGAACCTCCCTGGGCACATATCCTCAGCTATTTTTCATCATTTTGGGTCATTTTCTGAGTTTTCGTAGTTTTTGGTCACTGTCCCAGTTTTTATCACTTTGGGTCATTGTCAGTTTTCATTGGTTTTGGTCATTTTTATAGCGTTCATAATTTTTGGTCATTGTCACAGCTCTCATAATTTTTGGTAATTTTCATAGTAAAATTTGGTAATTTTATCATTTTTGGTCATTTTCACAGCTTTCATTGGTTTTGGTAATTTTCATAGCTTTCATCATTTTTGGTCATTGTCATAGTTCTCATAATTTTTGGTCATTTTCAGACTTTTCATAATTTTTGGTCATTTTCATTGGTTTATCATTGTTGGTCATTTGCACAGCTTTCATTGGTTTTGGTCATTTTCATAGCTTTCATAATTTTTTATCGTTTTCACCATTTTTGCTCATTGTCACAGTTTTCACCATTTTTGTTCATTGTCACAGTTTTCACCATTTTTGCTCATTGTCACAGTTTTCACTGTTTTTGCTCATTGTCACAGTTTTTATAATTTTTGCTCGTTTTCACCGTTTTTGCTCACTGTCACAGTGTCACTGTGGCCAGGAGCAGGTGGTGGCAGAGCCTGCTCCAGCCCTGTCTCCTCCCCAGCCTGAGGCACATGCTCCTCATTAATGGAGCATTGCATGACTCGGGCTCTGCAGAGCAAAATAAAAACAGTGAGCTCATCACAGGAGGAAAAACACGAGTGAGAGGAATTGCTGTAAATATTTATATCTTCAGGGCCTTTAAAGTGATTGAGATTTTCCCTTTCTGCATTTAAACGGCCAAGCTGTTGCTGGCTGGGATTGTATTTTTATTTTTATTTTATTTTATTTTATTTTTATATATTTGTATTTTTTAGTTTATGGCAGTGAGCTGTATTAGCCTGATGATGTGAAGAGCACTATGAGGTGGCAGAGCCTCCTGGAATGAGAAAGGAGGAGTGGTGTGGGGGCCAGGCTGGGGGTTATCACTGCTTGGCAACTTCCCCAGGGCAGCTTGCTGCTTTTCTCTGCCTTGGCAATGACCTGAGGCAGGATGTGGACGGGGCAGGAGAGGGAGCTGCTGATTTTCTGTGCCTGCTCAGTGAAGCACCGATGTGAGCCAGCACTGACCGGGGCAGCTGCTGGGTTAGGAGGCTCAGGGATATCAGATTTGGGATTTTCTGTGGCCTCACACGGGCAGAGGTCACCCAGCGAGCAGGGGGAGTGTGGGGCTGGCTTTGGGAGTGGCTTTGGGACACTCCTGCTCCCCTGCCTTGGATTTTCTGAGACCCCAAGGAAGTCGAGGAAATTATGAAACTGACTCCATGTTCTTAGAAGGCTAATTTATTATTATATTCTATTAAATTTTAGATCTCCAACCACATTCCAAAGCAGCAAAACACAGGAGAGGCAAATGAGATAATTATTGTTTTCCTTTTGCTCTGAGGCTTCTCATCTTCCCAGGAGAGAAATCCTGGCGAAGGGATTTTCCCAGGAAATGTGACAGTGACACCCGTGAGTGGCAGAGCCACCCCTGACACACTGGGCTCTAACAGAGGGGTCCCAGCAGCACATCCTCTTGTTTCCTCCTGTGGGTTTGGGTGGTGCTGCAGAACACAGCACGAATTTATGGTTCTCTCTCTTTAATCCTTCCAGATCATCAAGGAGCCTCCCCCACCTCCTGCAGAGGACAGCGAGGTGAGTGACCCTGCCCCCTGCTCTGTGTTGAGGACAATGTTTTGTTCAGAAAAAAGTGATTCAACCACCTCAGAAAAGCTGATTCAACCACCCCAGAAAAGCTGATTAAATCCGTGGGTTCACAGGTAGGAAAGGGCAGCTCAGACAATCCCTCCTCCCTCGGCCAGAGCAGTCAGGCTGTGATTCACACAGGGACAGCCCTTAAGCCTGGGTTTAACTCTGAGTTAGTGGAGCCTAAAGCTGTGCTTAGCTGCCTTCCTGGAAGGGCATGTCATGATTTTGGTGGTTTGGGATCTAGAACCACCCCTGGCAGGAGTGCTGAGCCCTTGGAGCTGTGGGAAAAGGGCCTTGCACTGTGTGAGGCACACTGAGATTTAAAACCCCAGCAAAATCCTCTGGACACCAGCAGAGCTGCACAAGCCAGGGAGATTTTAATGGAGACTACTCAGAAAATGCTAAATCAACATTGAAGCTTCCATCTTACAGGTTTTAGATGAGCCTTGCCACAAAGGGTTAAAGCTGTGCCACCATTCTGAGCCCACTTTTCCTCCTCCTGTGTGTGTGGGCTCCTGTTTGAGCACACAGTGAGTCCCTGCCCTGCTCCCAGGGCTTTCCCTGTGGCATTTCCTGGGCTCTGTGCAGGGCACTCGGATGCCAAGGGCACTTTTTCCATTTTCTTCACTGAGCTTTGGATCAGTTCCCTTAACCAGGCAGCAGAATGAGCCCCAGCTCTGTGTCAGGCTGATCTGCTGGGCTAGCTTGCCCTGTTTTCTGCTTCTGGAGACAAATCCAGGGTGGTTTTCAGCTTGCAGGTGGAAAAGCTGGTGGAATGGGGCTCTGCTCTAAGCCTGGCCCAGGGAGAGGGGCTGAGCCAAGGTCAGGAGAGCTCCGGGCTCTGCAAGGAGCAGGCTCCAGCCTTGCTTCTCCCTGAAGCAAACCCCAAATTAAACCATTCCCAGAGCCAGGGGGGCTCACTTTGGGACCCTCTCTCTGCTGGCTCATCTCCCTGAGCAGACTTTTGTCTGGGCTGGGTGAAAACCCACCAGCTTTGTCAGCTCCTGTCCTCTGAATGAAAAGGAAAATATGAACCTCAGATTGCACATGCTTGCTTCTGCATCACACATGCCTCCGAGCCAAGGGATTCAATTGCTGAAATTAATTAAAAGACATCACTCTGGAATGCTGGCTCCCTGGCCAAGAGCTGGAGGGGGAAATTGCATCCCCTAAGAGGGAAGAGTGTGTCACCTAGAAGGAAACCTTTTGTCAGCCCAGTAAGTGCTGCAAAAACAGAGCAATCTCTGCAAAATCACAGCTGCAGCCTGAAATTCACCTTGTGCAGGCTTTGGTGGTACCCTGAGAGGGCCCTGCAGGGTGACTGAAAGTTGGCATTCAGCAGGATGGGCTTTCCCTGCTGCCTCACCCATCCAGGAGGGGATCTGGACATTTTTTGGGTGTTGTTCTCCTCTTTGGGGGCCTGGGCATGGCAGGGTTTGGTTACAGCACTCATGGATTTTTGGAACTCTGATGGCTGAAAACCTGGAGCTTTCTGAATTTAAGGAAACACTTTGTTTGACCTGAGACCTTGGAAAAGGCTTCAAAAACGGAGTGATAGCACAGAAACTCTGTGTGTGCAGTTCAGACAGAATCGTTTTGATACTGGGCAATATTGCTTTGGGTTGGAAGGGAGCTCACAGCTCATCCCATTCCAGCTGCTCCAGTGGTACCATTCCACCTGTGCTTCCCACCAGAGCACTCCCCCAGCTGAGTTAGCCCAAGGTTTAGCAGCCAAAGGCTTTTTAAGAAAGGAAAATGTCGTTTATATTATTTTAGAAGCTGTGCAGCAGCAGGGCAGTGCTCAGAAATGAGCTGATTTTTTGCAGCTGTGACTTGCACTGGTTTTTTTGCCCAGACAGAAGAGCTTCCCACTAGTGACAAACTAGCAGCAGCTCTGAAAAGATGCATTTTGTGGTGCATTTACTGCTGGAGAGGACTGACAGTGGTGTGCTGCATTCTCAGAAGATTGAAGCCTCGAGATTTTCTCTTTTGCTCTAAATGAATAGAAGATGGAGTTGATTTTCTGTAATCCGTTTTTTTAGGTGTTGCAGCTATCCCCCTCCCCTGCAGGACTCCAGCAGGAGGGATTGCTGGTCCCTTCAGCAGCAGGGTTACAGTTGGATTTTTTCCTTCTCACGAAATCCTTGGCCATAAAAGGAAAATTTAAAAAAAAAAGGAATTCTTGCATCAGCAGGTTTGGGAGCTGAAGGCCACAGGAGGAAGGAGAATGCATTACACTCTAACAAGGAGGGGAAGCAGCCTCTGCTGTCAAAGTTTCACTGAACTCTGCTTCAGAGCCCCTGGGAGACACTTCAGTGCTGGGGAAGGAAACCAGCCCTGGCCAGAAACTCCCAATTAATTCATTCAGAAGTTGCAAATGTTGTCAGCTCCTGCTGGGCTGCTCGGGGAGCTGGGGATGCTGAGGATGCTGAGGTGAGGGCCAGGGCAGGACAGCTGCTTTCACTTAGGCCAGCAAGGACTGAGTTAATGCCAAGAGGAAGAGGTGAGTGCCTGGGGGAGGCAGGAGCACCTTTCTGGCCTGGATTAGTGGATCAGAACCACGTTCAGAAAAAGCAGGGCTTTTTCTAGCCCTGCTGGAGGAGGGCACAGCAATAGAAGCACCACCTTTAGGCTGGGCTCATTGGCACAGCTCTGCCCAGCTCAGAGCAGAGGCTCACCCCCAGGCTGAAGCTGGTCCTGCTCTAGCTCCCCATCCTCAAAACACACCAAAACCCCCAGCTGCAGGGCTCTGCAGCTTCCTACAGCTCCTCTTCACCCCTGGGCCAGGCCAGGGTCCTGGACAGAGTGGCTGCAGCCAGGGAGCCACAGCTGGATCTGTGCAGGCACCACAGCACAACCAGGCACACAGAGCCCCTGGGGCCTGGCAGGAGATCACCCAGGTGCCCACAGCCTGCCCTTTGCCCAGCACTGAGTCCCTTTTTTCCCCGCTGCTGTCACCCAGCATCCAGGGCAGCAGAGCCAAGCCACCAACCAGGCTGTAATGGGATAATTCCCATGTCTGCTCTCCTCTTAGCCACACACAGCACAGAAACACTCACAGGAGGTGCTGGGGCAGCTCTGGCACACCCCTGAGGGGTTTTAGGTGTCCTGGGAGGCAGCAGGGACAGCAGGGACTGCACTCCCTGCTCTGCTGGATCCACTCCGCCTGCTGGGCTCTGATCTCTCCCACAGCATCCACGAGGACAAGAATGGCTAAAGGACACCCAGCTGCTTGGAGAGCTGCTGGAACCCTCAATTCTCATCATGGGATGGGTTGGGAGGGTCCTTGGAGATCCTTCTGTTCCACCAGACCTGTTCAGTTATTGCTGTTCATTATTCTTGTCCAAATTGTTTTCCTGGCTCCTTTTGCAGAGCCGTGCTGGGGAGATGGCAACACCAGCTCCAGAGAAAGGATCTGGTGGGAATTTCTGCAGAAATCAATTTATTCCTGAAATTAAACCAGGTCCCAGAGGTGTGCCAGTGCTTCTCCTTCCCTGTACCCCCTTTTTACAGTGAGCTGTGGAAACATGGCAGGAGAAAAGGAACCTTCCAAGGGACAGGCAAAGAAAAAATGGGGGGCTGTTATTGGCAGTAGGAGAGGTGCAGGTGTTACACCATGAGGGGTGGAGCTCCATGGCCAAATTTCAGCTTCATGGTCTAATTTCAGCTTCATGGCCAAATTTCAGCTCCATGGCCAAATTTCAGTTTCATGGCCTAATTTCAGCTTCATTGCCAAATTTCAGTTTCATGGCCTAATTTCAGTTTCATGGCCAAATTTCAGTTTCATGGCCAAATTTCAGCTCCATTGCCAAATTTCAGCCTCCTGGCCAGTTTCATGTAAAACATCCAGAGCAGTGCAGAGTCTGTGGGGGTTGGTTTAGTCCCATCCTGGTGCTGATTGCCCTGAGCTGATGGGAATTTCACCTTCCTGGAGCTCAGGGGCTCTGGAGTGGGAGCAGCTCAAATCCTCCTTTCACCACAACCAGCTCTTGGAGCCTTCACCTCAGGCAGCACCTCCCAGGATCTGGGCCAGGACAAATGTGGAATTTCTGTGGTGATCCAGACCACCAAAGGCTGGTTTGAGAAACGATTGTGTCTCGAGGATGAGATTGTATGAAGCTGAAATTGTTCAGGCTGGAGAGGAGAAGATTCTGGGGAGTTTTTAGAGGCACCAAGCAAAACCTTCCCCAGCAGGAGGGGAACAGCAAAGTGTCCCCAAAGTGGCACAAGGCAGCTGAGAGGTGCCCATGGGATTTGGGGATGGCTCCAGTGGTGGGAGAAGGGGCAGAAAGGAGTCTTGAGGACAGCTGGATTTGCTCTGTGCTCTCTCAACACTGAAATTCAATGAGAACATCTCTGACACAGAGAAATTATTGTCGTGCCGTGGCTCAGCCCTTGGTGCAGGCAGAGCTCTCCATAAATGCTGAATTCTGACAAAATTCAGGCACTGCAGAGACAACTGGGAAAATAATTATAAGGGTGGGGAGGGGGGTAAGTTGTCCAATTTTTTTTTTAATATCTGGCCAAATTTCGTTTGAATTCTTACCCTGAGTGGTTCAGATGTCCCTTGTGGAGCCTGAATTACCCTTGTGTTACCCACAGATGAGGTTCCCTCAGGTCAGGGTCACAGTATCCAGAGCCCAGCCTGGCCCCTGAGATAAACACAGATCTTTGTTTTCTGCAATCCAGCACTTCTGGATCTGGATGCCTGACTGTGAAATGCAGCTCTGTCCTGCTTCTTCTTGCTTGTTAAAAGAAACTCTAGCTCCATCTAAAGCAGATTTTGGGGGTGGAAAGCTGCCAGGTTCTGTACAGTCAATTTCCAGCATCCTCAAATGCACTTGGATTTTCCGGGGCTGCTTTTGGTGCTGCAGCTGGGTCGGAGCTGGAGCTCCTCAGGTACCAACCCCAGGAGGAAAATCCACCTGAGGCAGGCAGGGAATGAGAATCCATCCCAAATTGGGGTGCTGGGTGTGGGGTTTGGGTGCCTTTTCCCTCCCATTTCCCTGCCCTGCCTCCCTCAGCCCATTCCCAGCTCCCCCAGAGTGCTGAGCACACAGCCAGGGGTGCAGGGGGGTTTTTCTTGTCTTGCAAAACCTGCCCTGCCCTTCCAGGGATGTAAACAGGCTCCTTCTGCAGCAAACTTGTGACTCCTTTGTTTGTCAAGTGTGCTGCTGCCTCTCCGTGCGTGTGCTGCTGTCCTGGGCTCCCAGGGCTTTTAAGGCTTGTGGGGAAAATTTCCTAAACCTTGGTATTTCCTGTTGTGAGGAGTCCAGTCTGTGCTGAGCTGAAGGGAGAGAAAGAGAACTGCTGAAGGAAAATATTTAGATGGCTTCTCTTCCACTTTTTTCTTTTTTTTTCCTTTTTTTTTCTTTTTTTTTTCCTTTTTTCTTTTTTTTTTTCCTTTTTTTTTTCTTTTTTTTCTTTTTTTTTTTTTTTTAACAAGAAAATCCTCATGGCAAAGAGATATTGAGTTCTTGGGTTGCAGCAAAGAGCCTCTGCCTGGGGCCAGAGAGAGAGGTCAGCTCTGAAGAGGAGAACCTGGTACTTGTGACCAGTTGTTCACCCTTCCCTTGGATCAGGACACGTTTTGCAGCCCAGTTTCTGTGTTTTGATAAACTGAAATGCTTTTGGTTGCTGTGAAAACCGGAGTTTTTCTTGGATTTTTTTTTTCCCCCCACCCAGTTTTTCAGTTTTCCTGATGGGGAGTTTCAATTTCAAAGTATTTTTGGCTTTTCCAGTTTTGGAAAGCTCCTAAGTTTTGGAGTTTGGCCAAATCCCTGTGAAAAATTAAAGAAAGAAGAAGAAAAAAGAGTGAGGGACCATTTTTCTTTTCTCTCCACGTTTTTCACAGGAAATACTTCACGTTTTTGATGAACTCTGCTTTTCTGCTTTGCCAGTTCACAGCCTGAACTGTAGAAATTAAAGGGAAAGGCACTGTAAGTGTACACCCTGACCTTCCAGAAACACCTTGAATTTCACTGGAGCTTTAGCAGACTCATTTTAAATAAACTGAAGGGAATCTTCTTGACCTGTTAAGTCACCAATATCTGAATGTCACCAAGGGGTGGCAGAGGTGAAAAATCCCAAAATCTCATTCCTGCTGGAGCTGGCCTGTCCCTTCCAGGTGTGGTGTTTATATTACGAAACATTGTCCTTTCACAAGTGTTCATCCTCTGGAAAAGAACGAGGGACAGACCAGAAGCTGGCCTGCCCTGCAAGGACAAGGCAGCCTGGGACTGTTCATTCCTTCCCATCCCTGTTCATTCCTTCCCATCCCAAAATCTCATTCCTTTCAAAGCCTGTTCATCCCTGCCCATCCCTGCCCATTCCCTTCCATCCCTATTCATCCCTTCCTATCCCTGCTCAACCTTTCCCATCCCTTCCATCCCTGTTCATTCCTTCCCATCCTTGTTCATTCCCTTCCCTTCCATTCCTTCCCATCCCTGCCCATCCCTGTTCATTCCCTTCCCATCCCAAAATCTCATTCCTTTCAAAGCCTGTTCATTCCCTTCCATCCCTGTTCATTCCTTCCCATCCCTGCTCAACCCTTCCCATCCCAAAACCTCATTCCTTTCAAAGCCTGTTCATTCCCTTCCATCCCTGTTCATTCCTTCCCATCTCTGCTCATTCCCTTCCGTTCCTTCCCATTCCTTCCCATCCCTGCTCGTTCCTTCCCATCCCAAAATCATTCATTTCAAAGCCTGCTCATTCCCTTCCATCCCTATTCATTCCTTCCCATCCCTGCTCATTCCCTTCCCATCCCTGCTCAACCTTTCCCCTCCCTTCCATCCCTGTTCATTTCTTCCCATCCCAAAACCTCATTCCTTTCAAAGCCTGTTCATTCCCTTCTCATCCCTCCCATCCCTTCCCATCCCTTCCACCCCTGACAGAGCCACCCCTGCTGCTGTTTTGCAGGAGGAGGATGATGATGGGCTGCCAAAGAAGAAGTGGCCAACAGTGGATGCCTCTTACTACGGCGGGCGAGGAGTGGGCGGCATCAAACGGATGGAGGTGAGGAAATCAGGGCTCAGGTCTGGGCACAGCCCCCCAGCAGGGCACCCAGGAGACAGGCACAAACTTCTGGAGGTTTTTAGGAGTGCAGATCATTTTTGTATGGGAATGTTTGAGAGGCAGACACAGATTTGGGGGGTTTAGCAAGGTCCTGATCCGTGCCTGGGACACAGGGCAGCACTGCCACACAATTTACCAGGAGATGGTTTTAGTTCTCCTGAAAAGCTCCCCCACTCCCACATTTCTCATAAACCACCACAAAGGACAAGCTCAAAATTTGGGCTGCAGCCTAGAAACAAACCTCCCAGCCTGTGCATTGCTGTTCAGCTGGGGACACCCAGAGGCAGGGCTGTTCCTGCAGTAGGGGTGGCACAGCCTGACCCTGACCCCGATCGAGATCCTGATCCTGACCCTAACCCTGATTCTGACCCTGACCCTGATTCTGACCCCAATCCTAATCCCGACCCTGATCCTGACCTTGATCCTAATCCTAATCCTGGTCTGATCCTAATCCTGACCCTGATCCTGATCCTGACCCTGATCTTGACCCTGATCCTGATCCTAACCCTGACCCTGATCCTGATCCTGATCCTGACCCTGATCCAGATCCAGATCCTGACCCTGACCCCAATCCTAATCCTGACCCCAATCCTGACCCCAGTCCTGATCCTCATCCTCATCCTGATTCTGACACTGATCATCATCCTCATCCTGACTCTGACCCTGATGCTGACCCCAATCCTCACCCTGATCCTGATCCTGACCCTGACCCCAATCCTAATCCTGACTCTGATCCTGACCCTGTCCCTGACCCTGACCCTGTCCCTGACCCTGATCCTGTCCCTGACCCTGATCCTGATCCTGACCCTAATCCTGGTCCTAATCCTGACCCTGACCCTGATCCTGCCCCTGACCCTGATCCTGACCCTGACCCTAATCCTGGTCCTAATCCTGATCCTGACCCTGATCCTGACCCTGATCCTGATACTGATCCTAATCCTGACCCCAATCCTGACCCTGACCCTGATCCTGATCCTGACCCTGACCCTGATTCTGAGCCCAATTCTGACCCTTATCCTGATCCTGACCCTGATCCTGATCCTAATCCTGACCCCAATCCTAATCCTGACCCCAATCCTGACCCCGATCCTAATCCTGACCCTGCCCCTGATCCTGCCCCTGCTCCTGCCCCTGCCCCAGTCCTGACCCTGCCCCGATCCCTCCCTCCAGGTGCGCTGGGGGGAAAAGGGCTCCACGGAGGAAGGTGCCAAGCTGGAGAAGGCCAAGAACGCCCGGGTGAAGATGCCAGAGCAGGAGTACGAGTTCCCCGAGCCGCGGAGCCCGGGCAGCAGCATGCGCCGGCCCTCGTCCCCTCGCAGGTGGTACTCCCCCATCAAGGTGAGCCCGGGGCTCCTTTTTGTGCTTTGTGCTCACTTCAGGGTGAGATCTGCCCCCAGAGCCGAGATCCCAAGGCTGCTGCAGCCTGGGAGCTGCCCCTCTGCTTGCTCAGCTTTGGGAGTTGTGTTCTGGGGAAGGAGGAGAGGTTTTCCTGAAGGAAAACACGGGCTTGGCTGCCCTGCTTCCTCCCTGCTTCCTCCCTGCTTCCTCCCTGCCCAGCAGCAGCCGTGGGGTCGGGGGGACATGGGAGATGTCCCACCCTGCAGAGCTCCCTGCGCTGCCTCTGGCTGCTCCAGGTTCTCCAAGGAACCAGGGCTCTCCTCAGTCCTGACCCTGCAGAGCTTCACAGCCAGGGCAGGATGGCAGCCCAGGTGCTTTCTGAGGATCCCAAACGTGGGCCTCCTTGAAGACTGGGTCCAGAACCTTCTCTCTTTCCCCCCTGGAAGATTGTCATCTCATAAACAGAGGCTCCCAACAAGCCACTTGCTGTAATGGCTTCAGCATGTGTCCCTGGGGGCTTTCACTGCCACGGTGGGACAGGCTGGAGGCAGCAGCCCCAGCTCTGAGGGGAGTGCAGCACACCCCAAACCCACAGGGAAATCCCACAGGACAGCCCCAGCTCTGAGGGGAGTGCAGCACACCCCAAACCCACAGGGAAATCCCACAGGGAAATCCCACAGGACAATCCCAGCCCTGAGGGGAGTGCAGCACACCCCAAACCCACAGGAAAATCCCACACCCCATTCCCAGCTCCAGTGGGGAATTCAGCCCACCCCAATCCCACACCCCATTCCCAGCTCTGAGGGGGGAATTCTGCACACCCCATTCCCAGCTCCAGTGGGGAATTCAGCCCACCCCAACCCCACAGGGCTGCCCACATCCCTGAAATGAGCTGTCATTTTGCCTCAGTGCCCTTGGAAAACCCCCCAGGCCCACCTGGGAGGTTCTGCTGGCTCCTGGGAATGAGCTCGTCCAGCCAAGACACAGCACAGTGGGGTTTTTGCAGCTGAGCTGGCAGAAATGCTGATTTGGGGACAAAGAGCCCCAAACAGCTGCTCAGGCAGCTGGAACCGTGGGGTTGCAGCCACCTGAGCTCATTCCTGGAGAGCTGGGTCCCTTCCCTCAGGAGGTTCTGCTGAGTTTCTCCCCTTCTCCCTCTGGTCTGGTGCATCCCAGCCCCGGGAGACTCTCAGTGAATTTCCAGGGTTTGTTCTGCATGCTGGGAATCAGCTCTGAAAAGAGGAATTGGGTCTGTTGCAGATCTGTGTCCAGGATGGAAATTCTCCAAAGCTCCAGAGAGGCCTGGAGAGAGGATTCAGTGTAGGGCTGAGGCTCAGTTCTGACTCTGGAGCAGCTTTTGTTCATAACAACAAGAATTCTGTTACAATGCTGCCTACAAGTATTAGCAGCATCTCATGGGTGATATTCTTAATTCCTTTAGAAGCCTCTCTCTTATCTACCATTCCAGTTGTGTGCAGGACAGGGTCAGTTCCAACCCAAAATGCTGCAAAATTCAAATACTCCCAAAACCTTGCAGTGCTCCACAGCTGGATAGCATTTAGCAGCCTGGAGAAGAATTTACCTAATTATTAATTGCCACCACACCCTTTACTGAGCTGCACCCAGCAAGAGGATGGAGACAGGAGAACCCCAACCCCTCACGGACAGCACTCAGCAAACCCAGCAGGATCATTCCTGAGGAGCAGGAATGCTGCTGCTCTCCCTGGGCAGTAAGGAATGGGCAAAACTGGCAAAATTCCTGCTCAGTCTTGGCAGAGAGGTGTGAGCACACAAGATGGATGTGCAGGGAAGGTGGGAACAGCCTGGGACCCTCGGCCAGGGCAGCACTGCCTGGCATCCATCCTGCATTTTAAAACAAATCCAGCACTTCTTGGGGGGATATTTCCCAGAGCTCACCCATTGAAATGGCTCCTGATGGTGCTCCTGAGTTTTCCCTCATGCCCACGCTCCCAGAGCACCGTGGATAAAGCAGATGTTGGATTTCCACCCCTCCCTGGGCTGGTTGAAGCACCCCTTGGGAAGCAGATAAACGTGGCTGTGACAAGCTGCTTAAAAAAAAATAAAAAATCATGGGTGGAGGAGAAGGGCAAGGAATTGAACTTCAGGAACAAGGGTGCTGGAACCTGGAGAAGAGCCAGGAAATTCACATTTTAGGACAAGTCATCTTGCTGGTCACAGGCCCCCTCTTCTCCACACTGCACTGCCCCTACTTAGAATATTCTGCCTTTTATGATGGAGTTCTTCTTCCCTCTATTTTTCAGTCTTCCCAGAGTCATGTCTGTAAGTAGAGCTGAGAGTGGATAGATTGGGTTTTTTTTAAATGCTCCAGAGATTTATTTGCTACCAAATGTGTCTACTGACACTTAACAGATTGGGGTTATTATTGTTGTTATTCTGGTTTGCTGCTGTTGCTCCTCAGCACGGTGCCAACTGGATTATCCTGCTTTTAAAATGTCATTTCAACTGTCTGAAAAGCCAGGGCAGATAATCCAGGGGGAATGACAAATCTGAAAACTTCCTGAGGACCTCACCAAACCCTCGGTTCAGCTGACAGGGAGGGGCAGCACAAAACATGGATGGAAGTGAATCAGAGTCCCAGAATCATTAATTCTGGAAAAGCTCTGCAGGATCCTCATCCACCACCACGTCCCCCATGAAACCACAGCCCTGCCACAGGTTTTTTAGGAATGGGGACCCCACCACTGCCCTGGGCAGCCTGGGCCAGGCCTCTCCAACCCTGGCAGTGAAGGAATTCTTCCCACCACCCAACCTGAACCTCCCCAGGCACAACCTGAGGCCATTTCCTCTCATCTTCATTACCTGGAACAAGAGGCTGAGCCCAGCCTGAGGCTGGAGCAACCAGTGGTGGTCTTCAGGGAGAGCTCAGGTGGATCCCAGGGGGTCCCAGGTGGATCCCAGGTGGATCCCAGGGGGTCCCAGATGGATCTCAGGTGATCCCAGGTGATCCCAGGTGGATCTCAGGTGATCTCAGGTGGTCCCAGGTGGTCCCAGGTGGATCCCAGGTGGTCCCAGGTGGTTCCCAGGTGGTTCCCAGGTGGATCCCAGGTGGTTCCCAGGTGGTCCCAGGGGGTTCCAGGTGGATCCCAGGTGGTCCCAGGGGGTCCCAGGGGGATCCCAGGTGGTCCCAGGGGGGCCCAGGTGGTCCCAGGGGGTCCCAGGGGGATCCCAGGTGGTCCCAGGGGGGCCCAGGTGGTCCCAGGGGGTCCCAGGGGGATCCCAGGTGGTCCCAGGGGGGTCCCAGGGGGTTCCAGGTGGATCCCAGGTGGTCCCAGGTGATCCCAGGGGGTCCCAGGTGGTTTCCAGGTGGATCCCAGGTGGATCCCAAGTGGATCCCAGGTGGGTCCCAGGTGGATCCCAGGTGGTCCCAGGTGGATCCCAGGGGGTTCCAGGTGGATCCCAGGGGGTCCCAGGTGGATCCCACTTCTCCAGCTCTGTCCCTCCTGTCTGTCCCCAGAGCTGCTGTGGCCAGCTGTGCTCCCAGGCAGCTCCAGAGGTGCCTGTGCCTGACCCCAGCAGCTCTCAGGAGCACTGAGGTAACTCAGGCTCAGTGCAGGGCTGTGTTCACCCTGAATTCAGAGGAAATTCCAGGGCTGGAGCCGTGCACTCCTTCATCTGTCATGTGCCCTGTGTTTCTTCTCTCTGGGCTTCAGATCTAGCAGGACTCAAGGGCTTTTTTTGCCTTCAGATCTTGCCTTTTTTCTTTTTTTTCCTCCAAGTGACCTCGTGCTGGAGCTGTGGAGCAGTTCCAGACACGGAGACACATCCGTGGAGAGCAAGGAGGGTTTCTGCTTCCAGACAAAGCCTTGCCATTCCATTTCTCCAGCCATCATCCTTTCCATGATGCACACTCCCTCTCTTCCACCCCGATGTCTCAGAGGCTCCCAAAGATGGAGCTCTTGGCTTTCCCCAAGAAATCATGGTAGGCTCTTGGAAATTGGGACTGCAGAGTAAAAAGGAATTTATTTTTTTTTTTAAATCTGTTCCATGGAAAGTTGTCGCTTTGCCTCTGCTTTCCTAAAGGAGAAATGGAAGGAAAAGGTGCTTATTTCTAAAGCTGTCAGGGTGGACAGGAGATCAAGAGCTTCAAGCAGCTCTGCTGCAGAGGGAAGATGGATTGGAGCAGGAGGGATGGTTTCCCTCAGCTCCGAGGAGTTCCGTGTCCAAATGCAGAAGAATCTGACAGAGGAGTTTCTTGCTCCATCCTCTGAGAATCCCAGACTTTCCTGGCTCTCACCTTGGGAAGGATTTTCCCCCACATCCTCCGTGCACAAGTTCCATGCAGTCATTTTACGTGTCTGCCTCCACCCACGTGTCCCTGCAAGGCCCAGGTCAGCTCTGGAGCTTTGGCTGAGCACAGGAATCCAGATCCCAGAGGGAATTACAGCCCTGGGGGGTCCCTGGAAGGGGAAGAGGAGGGCTCTGCCCCATGAAAAGGAGTCTTGGTTCAGCACCAGGGACCTGGAGTCACACAGAGCTCCCAAACACCCCCAGAGTCACCTCTGGCCCTCCCAGACTGGGCTTCCCACACCCAGAGCAGGAGAATCAGAACTCTCAGTCCTTCCCCAGCACCTCTGCAACGCCCAGCTCACATTTCCACCCATTCATCCAGCCCCAGGACACTTCCACCAGACATTCCTGCCCTCAGCAGAGTTTTGCAGCCCTCGTTTCCAGGCAGGAGCTCCTGCATCCAGCCAGGGCTCAGGCTTTGGGTTTGCAGAGAACAGCTGTGCACCAAGGGATAACGTTGTGCATTCTCAGAGTGCCTTATCTCTGCAGGTAAAGTTTGCTGGGGTTGTGCTCGTGGTTCTGCTCCAATATCCCAGCACTCAGAGCACTGGGAAAATAATCATGGAAACATTAATAAATCCTGCCTGTTGTAGACAATGCAATAGGCAGGAATTCTGTTTCTCCAGAAATCCCAGAAATTCCTACAAATCTCAGGGTACTGAGTTCTTCACAGACCAAGGATCAGATGAAGACAGTTGGATCAAATCAATAATCATGGAAACATTAAATACTGCCTGTAGTAGACAGTACAATAGGCAGGAATTCTGTTTCTCCAGAAATCCCAGAAATTCCTACAAATCTCAGGGTACTGATTTCTTCACAGACCAAGGATCAAATAAGAGAGTTGGATTAATAAATCCTGCCTGTTATAGACAATACAGTAAGCAGGAATTCTGTTTCTCCAGAAAACAGAAATCCCAGAAATTCCTACAAATCTCAGGGTACTGATTTCTTCACAGACCAAGGATCAAATAAGAGAGTTGGATTAATAAATCCTGCCTGTTGTAGACAATACAGTAGGCAGGAATTCTGTTTCTCCAGAAAACAGAAATCCCAGAAATTCCTACAAATCTCAGGGTACTGATTTCTTCACGACCAAGGATCAAATGAAGAGAGTTGGATCAAATCAATAATTTTGACTCGTGAGCCAGAACCCCACGAGTGTCTGTGAGAGGGAGCCTTGTCCCCCAGCCTGTCCTGCAGGCCCTGGGGCACAGCCTGGGGGTCTGGGCACTGCTCCTGGCCCAGAGCATATAAAAACCCCAGTTTGTGTCATTGCAGGGGAAGCTGGATGCCCTCTGGGTCCTGCTGAGGAAGGGCTACGACCGCGTGTCCGTGATGCGTCCGCAGCCCGGAGACAAGGTACAGAGCTGCAGAGCCCTGCAGCAGAGCCCTCTGTGCCCAGGGGCAAATTCTGTCCCCCTTCTGTCCCCTCTGTCCCCTCTGGGGGTTTGGCTGCTGTGGCTCCCAGCCTGAGCTGTGCAGGGAGCCCTGGAAGAGCCCAGCCTGGAGCACGGAGCTGCTGCCCACCGGTTCCAGGGCAGTGAGGGACATTCCTGCAAGTTTTGGCAGGACCTGAGGGAGGGGCTGGAGCTGTGGCAGGGGAGGGTCGGGCTGGGCATCAGGATATTTGGGATTCTGGGATTTTTCTTTGTTAAATCACCCGAGTTCATCCCGGTGCTGCAGGGCACCAGGTCACCCAGCACCCTCACCCCAGGAGGGCTGAGCTCTGCTTTGTGTCCCAGAGCAGCTCCAGGCTGGATTTCTGAGTGAACACCTCGAGTTTTCCAGCCACAAACCAGCAGGTGCCCAGTGCCAGCCCTGGACAAGCTGGGGGCATGCCCTGGGAATGAGAGAACCAGGGTTGGCAGAGCATCCCAGAGGAACCAGGGCTGGCAGAGCATCCCACAGGAACCAGGGATTAGCAGAGCACCCCAGAGGAACCAGCAGCCCCAGAGGGAGCCCCCAGATGCTGGTGGAACCTTCTCAGGCTGGATAAATGCCCAAAGCCTTGCAGGCAGCACGTGTGGCTGGTGAAGAGGGGTTTGGGCTTTGCAGCAGGAGCCTCTGAGCACAGGAGCTGCTTGACAGCAGTCTGTGCCTCCTTCTTTCCCCTCTCCTTCCCGAGCAAGGGAAGCAGATTTCAGACTCAGGGCTCCTTAATTCACCCCCTGATGGAGATAAAATAGTGAAGCCAGATGAAAAATAACTGAAAGGCATTTCTGTTTGCTTTGGAGCCCGGGACGGCGCTGGGCTGAGTCCCAGGCTTACATCATTCCCATAGAGAAGCCATCCCTTGCTGAAATCAGGCACTTTATCCCCTCCCAGCACAGAGCTGGGCTGCTCAGAAGATTCCTTGCACAGAGTGAAGCACGGGTTCCACCTCAAGCCCTGAGCTGGCTTTTGCTGCTGTGAGCTGTTTTATCTGCTGCAGCTCCCAGGGGTCCCTGGGGGTCCCTGGGGCTGCCAGGACAGACCTGCCCAGCCCCAGGGCAGGAATTGGGATTGAAGATTTCAGCTCTCCTGCTCCCTGGGAGCCCAGCCCTGCTCATGTCCCTCTCAGGAAGGTGGGGATGCCTGTCCTGTTCCTGCCCCAGACTGAGCTGGGGGTTTCTGGGGGTCCTTGGGGCTGCCAGGACAGGCGTGCCCAGCCCCAGGGCAGGAATTGGGATTGAAGATTTCAGCTCTCCTGCTCCCTGGGAGCCCAGCCCTGCTCATGTCCCTCTCAGGAAGGTGGGGAAGTGCTGATGGATTGATGAGGAACGTCACACAGCACCCCTGCAAAGTCTCCCTCTCACCCTGGGAAATCCCTGGCTGCTGCCTCATTGGAATTGGGAGCCTGGGTCAGAAATTCCAGGAGATTCAGACATCAGGCAATTGTGTGATTTCAGTGGTGGAGGAACAAGCAGAAACCAGGAGCTGGGATTTCAAATCCCCCTGGTCTGAACACCAGCCAGGGTCCCTTTTCAGACCTGAGAGCAGCACCAGCTCACCCTGAGGTGTCCCTGCAGTGTGCCCCATCCCTCCACCCCAGCCCAGGCTGCTCCTGACAGAGCCTGGGAACACTCCCCAGCCTTTCCACGCCTTCTGCTGCACTTGCTTTCCATTGCCAGTGGAAAAGTTAACCTAGAGATGAGTTTTGTTCCTGGAACTGGCAGCAGGGCTGGGGGAGCCCAGCAGGGCCTGCAGCAGCTCCAGCCTCACCTGGCCAGGGCAGCGTTTGGCCAGACAGGGTGGGAGTTGTGCCTTTGATATTGGAGTCAGAGGCTGAGGAAAAGCCGGCCCCAGGGACTGTGGGGTGGGAATTAGTGCTGACCAAAAGATGTGGGAATTATTCCTGACCAAAAGATGTGGGAATTATTCCTGACCAAAATATGTGGGAATTAATTATTCCTGACCAAAAGATGTGGGAAATATTCCTGACCAAACTCTGTGGGAATTATTCCTCACCATACCCTGTGGGAATTATTCCTCCCCAAAAGCTGTAGGAATTACTCTCTACCAAAAAGCTGTGGGAATTATTCCTCATCAAACTCTGTGGGAATTATTCCTCACCAAAAGCTGTGTGAGGTTCCAGCTTGGCTGAGGTTTTTTTGGGATCCAGCCCCAGCTGAGAAGTTCCAGCCTGGCACTCCTCTGCCTGTAAAATCCTAGATTTAGGTGAGAGACCAAACTCAGACTCTTCTGTTGGGCTGTAAAACCCCAGATTTGGGTGAGACTGAACTCAGCCCCTCCTTTTTGAGTGTAGATCCCCAGATTTGGGTTTCCCCAAACCCAGCCCCTCCTGTTGGGCTCTAAAACCCCAGATTTGGGTGAGCCCAACCCAGCCCCTCCTGGTTGGGTGTAGAACCCCAGATTTGGGTTTCCCCAAACCCAGCCCCTCCTGTTGGGCTCTAAAACCCCAGATTTGGGTGAGCCCAACCCAGCCCCTCCTGGTTGGGTCACCCTGAGCTGGGGGCAGCTCAGAGCCCTGTGAAATCTCTGGTTTTGTTCTCCCCAGAGGAGGGCTGGGCTCAGCCTGCCCGGGCCAGGAGCCCTTTCCCTCTCAGACAGATGTTCCTCCCCATGCACAGCTGGAGGAGCTCTCTGGACACCTCTGTGTCCCTTCCAGCCTGGGGACAGCAGGGAGGAGCTGTGCAGGGGGTTACAAACGTGCCAGAACCCCCAAGAAATCTGCTCCAGCCCCCAGGGGCTCCCTGCTCCCTTTGGCTTTTTTTTAAATTTCACCAGGAAAAACATTTGCTTTGGGAGAGGAAAGAGTAAAACAGAAAATAAGCTCATGCTCAGCCAGGCCAAAAATAAAGAACGGGTCCAGAAATCCTCTGGTGCCTTTTGGGGATGATTTCATCTCTAAAGGAATGAATCCATAATACAGTAATGCTGATTCTGACATTTGAGTATTTACAGTGGGATCTTTTGCAGGTGGAACTTGTGAGGGGAAAAAAAAAGAAAATAATAGCTCAGAGGGCAAAGGTTTTGTTTAAAACTGTACAACAAACTGTAGCTTAGCACCAAAGAGCAAGAAAAGCAAAAATTCATTGGCTCCTCAGGAGCCCTGGGGCATGGGGACATCCTGGTGGGGAGTGGATGCATTTCAGGAAAAGTTGTGGGCAGGAAAACGTCCCAGTTAGAGAAACCTTCCCTTTGGCCTGGGAAATGGGGGGGTGGGAGGTCCCAGGTGGGCCAAGGTGGGGACAGGGGTGGGACAGGGTGGTCTGAGAGGTCCATCCCGTGTCATGGTGGGGGACAGGGGTGGGACAGGGAGGTCTGAGAGGTCCCAGCCATCCCATAGTAGTGGTCAGGGCTGGGACAGGCTGGTCTGGGGGTCCCTGCCATGCCATGGAGGGGTCAGGGTGGTCTGGGGGTCCATCCCCTGCCCTGGTGCTGACAGTTCCAGTCCCAGTGACCCCTCTCCCCCTCCTGCTCCCTTCCAGGGCCGCTGCATCAACTTCACGCGGGTGAAGAACGCGGAGACCCCCCCCAAATACCCCCTGAACAACTCCTACCCCCCGGCCCCGCCCCCGGCGCCCATCTACACGGGGTGGCAGCAGCTCCCCCCGGCCCCTTCTGGAACCTTCTCCCCGCTCCTGACCCCCCCACACCCCCCCGAGCATCAGTGCCAGGAACTCGGGGAGCTCCGGCTGTGCCAGCTGTGTGCCAGCTGTGTGCCAGCTGTGTGTGCCAGCTGTGTGCCCTGTGCCACTGTGGGAACGCTCTGCAGGAAGGGCACGGGGGACAGGGAGGGTCCTGGGCACAGCATGGCACGGCATGGCACGGCAGGGCTGCCAGCAGAGCGGGACCCCAGCCAGCTGCCTGGCACACCTGGGCACACCTGGGCACACCTGGGACCATCCGGCACACCCGAGAACATCTGGGAACATCTGGCACGCCTGGGAACATCTGAGCGCCTGGCACATCTGGACACGTGGGCACACCCGTGCAAACCTGGGCACCTGGGAACGCCTGGACACCTGGCAGACCTGGACACGCCTGGCCACGCCCTGGCACACCTGGGAACATCTGAGCACCTGGCACAGCTGCACCTGGGCACACCTGGCACACCTGGCTCACCTGGACACACACGTGTGTACCTGGGCACACCTGGCACATGTGGACACCTGGGCACACCTGGCACACCTGGACACACACGTGTGTACCTGGGTGCACCTGGCTCACCTGGCACACCTGGGCACACCTGGGCACACCTGGCTCACCTGCCCCTGGGCCCAGCAGCCCCTGGGGTGGCCCAGGTGGTGCCAGGCACCCTTCCCTCCCACAGCAGCCCCAGCAGGGAAGGCGGTG
The DNA here is from genome assembly GCF_014805655.1 of Passer montanus. NCBI lineage: Eukaryota > Metazoa > Chordata > Aves > Passeriformes > Passeridae > Passer > Passer montanus. Next base: position 1,977,087 of record NW_024356616.1, on the reverse strand, counting down.
CCACCTCCCAGCGAGGGTGGGCTGGCACACCTGGGAACATCTGAGCACCTGGCACAGCTGCACCTGGGCACACCTGGCTCACCTGGACACCTGGGCACACCTGGCACACCTGCCCCTGGGCCCAGCAGCCCCTGGGGTGGCCCAGGTGGTGCCAGGCACCCTTCCCTCCCACAGCAGCCCCAGCAGGTGCCACCTCCCACCGAGGAGGGAAATCAGGAAATCAGAGCGCAGGGAAACCCCAAAACCACCCCTGGGCACGGGCACGGGCCAGCCCCGGGGGCACCAGGAGCCCCAGCACCGCTGAGGCTGGCACAGCTGTGGGCAGCAGAGGGGGCTCTGTCCGTCTGTCCGTCCCCACGTGCTGCAGTGTGGGTCAGTGCTGCTCCCCACCCAAGGGAAGGGCTCTGAGTGCCACCCAGAGGGGTTTGGGGGCTGGGGATCCCCAAATCCGCCCTGCTGGGGCTCCTTGTTGCTGAAAAGGTTCCACTGATGCCTCCCTGTCTGTCTGTAAATTGAATTTTTTCGCCTTAAAAATGTTTCCACATGGATATTTTTGGGGTTTTGGTTTGGGTTTTTTTTGGTTTTTGGGGTTTTTTATTGGTTTTGTTTTGTTTTTTGGGGAGGTTGTTTGTTTTATTTTGGGGGTTTTTGGGGGTTTTTGGGGTTTTGGAGGTTTTTGGATGTTTGTTTTGTTTCGTTTTCCTTCCCTGAACAAGCAGCAGCTGCCTCCCCAGCCCCGAGTGAAGAAGAGCCAGTGTTCCTGCCCACCCTTGCCAGCTCTCAGCAGCAGGGACTGAGGCAAACCCCCCTGGGGCCGGCCAGACGGGAATCAGCCTGCCAAGAAATGCACTGGCTGCATTTCTCCTGCTTCCTCCTCCCCTTCAGGGGACCCCAGCACCCCCAGGGCACCCCCTGCCTCCTGCAGCCCAGCCCCAGAGCCCCCCGAGCCCCCAGAGCCCCCCGAGCCCCTCCAGGTCTCACAAATCTCCCAGGAGACAAATCCACCTCTGGAGCTGCACTGCTGTCATAGCAAAGGGTTCTCATCCTCTTGTGGTTTTTTACCAGGTAAAGAAATGCTTTGCTGAGTGCTGCTTTTGGAAAATATCGGTTCTAGATTTTCTAGCAAAACAAAGTGGGGAAAAAAAGAAAATATAAGATCTCAAGGAGGAAAGGGAATGGAGGAAAGAGACTCAGTGGAGACCTGCCCTGGGCAAGGGGAGCAGGGGACCCCTGGCAGAGGCTCTGGGTCCCTCCCTCCCCCTGCCCTTGGTGGGACAAACCCTGAGGTGCTGAGGAGCTGGGACTGCAGGGGCTGAGCTGCCCTGATCCCCCTGTCCTGGCTGCAGCAGGGCTCCCTTTGTCCCTTTGTCCCTTGTCCCTTTGTCCCTTTGTCTCTTTGCCCCTTTGTCCCTTTGTCCCTTCTCCTGGCTTGGCTTGGCTTGGCTTGGTTGGCTTGGTTTGGTGAGGTTTGGTTTGGTGAGGTTTGGTTTGGTTGGGTTTGGTTGGTTTGGTCGGGCCTGTTATGGTCTGGTTTGGTTGATTCAGTTTGGTTTGGTTTGGTTTGGTTGGTTTGGTTTGGTTGGTTTGGTTTGGTTGGTTTGGATTGGTTTGGTTGGGGTTGTTTTGGTTCAGTCTGGTCTGATTTGGTTGAGTTTGGTTCATTTGGTTTGGTTTGATTTGGTTGGGTTGGGTTTGGTTGGGTTTGGTTGGGTTTGGTTTGGTTTGGTTTGGTTGGGTTGGGTTTGGTTGGGTTTGGTTGGGTTGGGTTGGGTTTGGTTTGGTTTGGTTTGGTTTGGTCTGGTTGGGTCTGGTATGGTCTGGTCTGGTCTGGTTGGTTCAGTTTGGTTTGGTGTGATTTGGTCTGGATTGGTTTGGTTGAGTTGGGTTTGGTCTGGTCTGCTTTGGTCAGGTTTGTTCTGGTTTGCTCCGGTTTGCTCTGGTTGGCTCTGATTTGCTCTGGTTTGCTCTGGTTCAATCTGTTTCCACGGAAGGGGTGAAAGCTGGCCCAGTGCAGCACGGGACCCACGGCCCCGGCAGATCCTCAGCATCTCAGAAACCTTTGGGGAGGAAATGGATTTTCCACAAGACAGATTTGAGGATTTTCTTTTTTCAGGTGTCAGTTAGCCAATAAGTTGGTTAATTGGCTAATTAGCAATAAACCTCCTGCTGGGGGACAAAATAAAAGCAGTGTATTGTCCGTGACGTTTTTGCAGATGCACAGAGAAATTCTCATTCTCCCCAAACTAAGGAAAAAAACCCCAAACCCTGCAGATTTAAAGAAGCAAAATAAAGCCTAGATCAGGCTAGGGAAAAAAAAAAATCAGAATTTTCAAATGCTCCCTTTGTAATCATCCAGCTTAAAAATAAAAAACGAGCTCCAAATTTGTTGTTGTACATATTGTTGCTGCATGCTTACCATATGTTAGATGGAAGCATTTCCTATCCCTTGTGGATAAAAGAACATTTTTCAAGTTGTAGTAAATTATTCTAAAGCCAATGACATTTCATGGCATGTTATCGTATCAAGCTGTGCTTGTTGTATTTTTTTTTTCTTTATGGTTGTATTGCTTTTTTTTTGTTTTTATAAATGTACAAATATTTCCTGTAGTGACGAGCACCTGTTTTACATGGCATTAACTGGGGCAGCTCCAGCCCATTTTGGGTGGGATTTGGATAAAAAAAACCCCATAATTCTGCCCAGGATGGGCTTTGGTGATGTTCCCACAAAAACCAGAGCCTGTCGGGGGGGGAATTTTATCCCTGGTTTGAATTTAGGGAGGAATTCTCCCCTGTGAGGATGGGGAGGGGCTGGGATGGGATTCCCAGAGCAGCTGGACCCCTGGGAGTGTCCCCAAGTGTCCCTGGCATGGCAGGCGGGGAGGGGCTGGGATGGGATTCCCAGAGCAGCTGGACCCCTGGGAGTGTCAGTGCCAAGTGTCCCTGGCATGGCAGGGTGGCACTGGCTGGGATTTCAGCCCCCTCCCAACCCAGCCAAGCCCTTCTGGGGGTTTGTGATTTAGGAGCAGCCTAAATCTGGCTCCAGAACGGCTCCCCAAAGTCCTTTAGGTGCCTCTCAAAGCCCCACTCCCTCTGTGCCGCACCCCAAAGATGAATTTTGGGACTCCACAAAAGGCTGGGAGTGAAACCTTTCCTGCTCCTGGATCCCAGCCAGCTGCCCCGGCCAATTAATGAATTAATTAATTAATGCCATGTAAATGAGGTCGAAGAGCTGCAGCACCCCTGTGGTGCCCTCTGTACCCTGTGTGACCTCCCCCTGCCCGTCCTGGGTGAAATATTCCCCCAAAAATGCCTTTTCTCCCCTTCCTCCCAGCTCTGCCAGGGCCTGGCAGCCTCCAAGGGCTCTGAGCTCCAGCCTCTGGTTTATTTGGCTTTATTTTATTTTATTTTCCATGCTTTTGGGGGCTCTGGCAGGTTTTGGGGTGATTTTGGGGAAGCTTTGAGGGGCAGGGGGAGCAGAGGGGGGCTGTGCAGGGATGTTTCACCCCTCTGTGTGTTGCATGTTAATTGTGTCCTCTGTTAAATCCAGTCATTATTCTTGATTGCTGGCCTTGATGTTATTATTAAAGAACTACACAAAGCTCCTGTGGGCTCTGAGCGTTCCTTGCTGAGCTGAGGCAAACCCTGGGCACTGAATTTTCACTGATTTTCACCGATTTTCACCGATTTTCATTGATTTTCACAGATTTTCACTGATTTTCATTGATTTTCACAGATTTTTCACAGATTTTCACAGATTTTCACAGCTTTTCACTGATTTTCATAGCTTTTCACTGATTTTCCCAGATTTTCACTGATTTTCACTGATTTTCACTGATTTTTTACAGATTTTCACCGTTTTTCAAACATTTTCACAGATTTTTACTGATTTTCATGGATTTTCACTGATTTTTCACTGATTGTTCACTGATTTTCACTGATCTTTTTTTCACTGTTTTTCACTGATTTTCACTGACTGGTTTCTCATTGTGCTGGGGACTCAGACTTGGTGGTTTTCCTCCCAAAACCCAGAGCACTCCTGACACAAAAACTGATTTTTTGGGGTCTGACAGAGCCTGAAGTGTCCATTCCTCCCAAAATGGATTTCACACAAACTGTTAAAAACCCTTAACAGGGCACAGCCACCACCAGGAATAACCAAACTTCTGCCAGGGAAAGAAATTGCTTTTTTTTCCCCAAATTTGGCAGGGAAAGGCCCAAATGTGAGTCAGACATAAGGGTTTGTGTGGGGCTGATGGAAATGCCAGGGGGACAGAGCATCCTCTCTCTGGGTAATGCATCTTTTCATGTCAGAAACAGCTATAAAATAACTTGTAACAAAAATAAAATAAATCATCCTGGATGCAGCCAGTGGCTGAAAGTCTGAAGCAGATTGTCAGAACTTTTCAGATTCTTTATTTAAGTGGTTTTTAATAGAGAGAATCCCTGCAGACTTTTATTGCTTAAAACTCCAGAGGAGAGGAGAACTCCAGGAAAAACACAAAGAGCGAGCAGTGACCTCTGGGGGTGTCACCTCCCTGTTTGTGTCACCTCCCCGTTTGTGCCACCCCCCAATTTGTGCCACCCCCCATTTGTGTCACCTGCCCAGGGTGGCTCTGGGCTTTGTTCAGTGCTCAACACTCACATTTAGGGGTTGGGGTGCAGAGAATGGGGGCTCAGGGGGGCCTGGGCTGGTGCCACCCCTGGGATGGCATCACCTCAGTGCCAGTGTCACCCTGGGATGGTGCCACCCTGGGGATGGTGTCACCCTTGGGGTGGCATCACCTCAGTGCCAGTGTCACCCCTGGGATGGTGCCACCCTGGGGATGGTGTCACCTTTAGGATAGTGCCACCCTTGGGGTAATGCCACCCTTGGGGTAGCATCACTTCAATGCCAATGTCACCCCTGGGATGGTGTCACTACAGGGCTGGTGTCACCCTGGGGATGGTGTCACCTTTAGGATAGTGCCACCCTTGGGGTAATGCCACCCTTGGGGTAGCATCACTTCAATGCCAATGTCACCCCTGGGATGGTGCCACTATAGGGCTGGTGTCACATCAGGGCTGGTGTCACCCCAGTGCCAGCGCCACCCCCTGGCTGATGTCACCCTGGGGATGGCGTCACCCCTGGCCATTGTCACCGGCAGGAGGGGCTGCCCCGCTCACCGCTGGCTCCGCTCCCTCCTCCGGCAGCTCCGGGGCAGGGCCGGGCTCAGTCTCTGGAGGCAGCGATGCGATCCACCTGCAAGAGGGAACAACAGCAGCTCCACCTGCAAACGGGACAAGGGGCCCCAAAAACAACAACTGCTGCCTTTGCTGGGAATAAACTGCAGCTGGGGCTGCTCCCCTGGACATCCCCGAGGAAATGAACCCGTGAGGAACAAAGGGTAGAAATCCAGAGGGAAAATTCCAGGGGTGGAAATTCCTGGGTGGAATTCCAGGGGTGGAAATCCAGGGGTGGAAATTATTGGGATGGAAATTATTGGGGTGGAAATTCCAGGGGTGGAATTCCAGGGGTGGAAATCCAGGGATGGAATTCCAGGGGTGGAATTCCAGTGGTAGAAATCCAGGGGTGGAAATTATTGGGATGGAAATTATTGGGGTGGAAATTCCAGGGGTGGAAATTCAGGAGTGGAATTCCAGGGATGGAATTCCAGGGGTGGAAATCCAGGGGTGGAAATTCCAAAAGAGGAAATCCAGGGATGGAATTCCAGGGTTTTATTCCCTACAAAAGCAGCCAGGTGTTTTCAGCCCTGAGCCCCTGCTCTGACCTGACCCTGGGGGTCCCAGCCCAGCCAGGGCCCCCCAGGAGCTGGGGAAGGTGGGTGGCACTCCCTGAGCACGGCCAGGGGTGGGCTGTGCTCTCTCAGTGATCATTAAATAATCATTCAGTAATAATTAAGGTACAGGAACAGCTCTGCCTTAGGGGGATCTCTTGTTAAAGTGGGGAAAAGCCCATTTAGGACAGGGCAGTGAAATATGAGATGAAATGCAGAATCTCTGCCCCAGAAGAGCCTCCCTGGGCAGGACAGGGGCGAGTTCATCCCTGAGTTTTCTGCTTTGCCCCCCCAGCCCCAGGGGTCACCTCTCCTCAATGGATTTAACTGAAGACCAGGAATTCCGTTTGGTTAATGTAGGGCACTTGATTTTATTCAAAGGGTGAGATACAAAAAAAAGTAAGCAAAGAGACAAAACCCGAATGATGAACACTAGAGACAGAAAGAAGACAGCTCCTGCTACAGCACACAACAAACACGGTGCAGTCTGGTCCCCACAAGCCCAGCCAGCTGGATATGTACAGCACAGAGCATCTACACAGAGGAAATGTGGGTTTGCCACTCAAATGTCTATTTACAGAAACTGAATTGAAGGCAAAGAAGTTTTCTTTCCTTTTTTTTTTCTTTTTCTTTTTTCTTTTCTTTTTTTTTCCTTTTTTTTTTTTTTTTGCCAACCCAAATACTTTTGTTTCTTCTTCTTCTTCCTGTCCTGGTGAAGAGGAGGGACTCCATGCTTTGAGGCAAGTTTGGTACATTCAGGTAGGATCTAAAATTAGCCACAGCTAAACACTGACCTGCTAATTAAGCTACTTAATTCCAGCCCCTCCCTCCCTCCCTCCATCCACCAGGCACCTGCTTGTGGCACCAGGGACAGCCAGGGAGGGGACAGGCCCAGCTCTGCTCTGCTGCGTGTCATTTGTGCCCTCAGAGGCTTTGGGCTGGGCTTAAGGCTCAGGCTGAGGGTTCTGCTCATGCCAGGAGGCTGGGAAAGGCTCTGGGGGGTGGTTTTGGAGATGGCCCTGCCCAGGGGCAGCCCCAGGCACTGATGGGCTCTGCACAGAGTGCTGGCTGTGAGAAATCTGGGGGAAAAAACTGCCCCCAGCCCTTCTGCAGCAGAGCCAGGGGGATACAAAACCCTTCTGGCTGCAGCAAACTCCACGTGCAGCTCAGTTTGTGTGAGTGTGGAACCTGTGGGAACTGCTGGGCAGAAAGGGGTGCTGGGCTGGGAGCTCTCTGCTTTTTTTTTGGGAATTAAAACCCTCCAGGAGCTTCTGCAGGTGAGGGGCAGAGCTACTCACACCAAAATAAGCTGTGGCCACGGGAGGAGCTGCCAGTGCAGGTGGCAAAGGCCTCCCTTTGTATTTACCTGTGGCTCAATTTTAGACACAGAGCTACTGAATTTTGCAACACCTCAGTGAGGAAGGAGAGAATTTCACTGGCTCAGTAAGCAAAACATTCATTTGGGAGAGCAGAAGACTGACTGGCTGTTAATAAATACCACGAGACATCCTAAAAGCTTTCCAGGGGAAAGAGAGACATCATCTGCTCAGAAATGCAACACGGGGACAGAGTGAGGTAAGGAAAGCCAGCAGAGTCCTGTGTGCATCCCCACTTCACACTGCATGGCAACAACAACCACCAGGAGATGCCAACGAGCTCCCTGCCGTGCCCAGCAGGGAAATTCTTCCTACAAATGTGCTGCAGAGCATCCCTGGGGGCTGAGCCCACAGCAGCCCCCTTTGGGTCTGAGAGCAGAGGAGGGGGCACGGCCTGTGCCAGGAGCCATCCGTGCCCCCAGCTGCAGGGGCAGGGCTTGGTGTGGCACAGGGCACAGCCAGGGAGCTCAGCACGCCCCTGGCACTGCCAGCTCAGCTCTTTGGTCCTGTCTGCAGGCAGCTTCCAGCAAGGTGTGCCACTGGCACAGTGCCATGCCCCCTGCTCTGTGCCAGGCAGCAGGGAAGCAGGGCTGGCTGCAGGGGGAGGAAAAGGGCCTTGAAGCACCCCCTCGAGGGGATTATTAACTAATATTAATTAACAGATGCTGTTCTGAGAGCAAAGGATGGGGCACTGCACACACCCAGCCCTGCAGGGGCTCTGAAGCAAGCTGAGGAGGAGGAGGAGGAGGAAGAGCACCTCTCTCCCACCTGTGATTGCAAAATCCTTGTTTTTTCCTCAATTCTCCTCCTCCAGGGAAGCAGGGAGGGGGTACAGGTGGTGTTTAGGCACAGCTGTGCCAGGGCAGTGCCTCACACACAGCTTGTGCTGAACCAAAATGCAGAATTTATCACTTTGTTCTTCAACAGACACTGGCAGCACGGTGTGTTCCCAAACCAACAGCTGTGACAGGTTAATAAACACATGCACTGGCTTAGAGAAGCTTTTCCAGGCACCCAGCATTTCATTCCATTCCATTTCATTTCATTTTTCATTTCATTTCATTTTTCATTTCATTTCAGTCTCATCATCTGAGCCTTTGCTGGCACTGAACTGAAGTGAAGGAGTCCCTGGGGGTTTAGACCAAGCAGAATTGCCACAGAGTCTTTGGAATACTGGGCACTCCCCATTTTAAAGCCATTTTTCAGGGGCAGTAAATCCCCTGCAACAGTCACCAGCAGGTTTGACAGTGCCTGTGGAAAGCCAATTCAAAACCCAGCAAGATGGGAGGAAATTCACCTTTCCACATTAGGAAATGCATAATAACTGCCCTTGGATGACTCTGAAAAAGTCAGGTTTTCAGTCCTGAAGGTGTCATTTTCTGTGTCATTTCTGATTCTTCAACCTTGTTACAGAAATATGGCCAAGGTAATTTCTTTAGGCAATTTCTTTATTACCAAGGCAATTTTCAAAGGTTGTTTCTGTTGTGTTTATGGAGCCTTTTTATCTTTTTCAGGTGTTGCACAGAGCTGGGTCACTCAGGTGTGTCACAGCCAGGTGTGTCACAGCCAGGTGTGTCACCCCCAGGTGTGTCACCCCCAGGTGTGTCACACTCAGGTGTGTCACCCCCAGGTGTGTCACCCCCAGGTGTGTCACCCCCAGGTGTGTCACCCCCAGGTGTGTCACCCCCAGGTGTGTCACCCCCAGGTGTGTCACCCCCAGGTGTGTCACCCCCAGGTGCTCTCAGTGCCCCTCAGCTCCAGGGGAAATCCTCAGCACAGGAAAAGCTCCTCTTGTTTTCACAGCCCCAAGCAGCAGCAGCAGCAGCTCAGAGCCAGGTCCCGTGGCCACCATGGCCAGGAGATTGTCACTTGCTCTGGATTTGGGATGGATAAAACCCCCTGGAGGCAGCATCACCTCCCTGGCAGGCTGTGCCAGCTGAGTTCCCTCCTGCTCCTGAGGCAGGGGTGCACCCCAAGGCTGCCTGCAGCTTCCTTCACTGCTAAAATTCCTGCCCAGGCGTGAGCAGTGCCAGCTCCTGCTCCAGTGGTGTGTCCTGGTGTCCTGCTTCACTGCCTGAGAGCACCACAGGGCACTGGGAATTCCTTCAGAGCTTCCCCAGCAGTGACTGGGCTGAGCCACGTCGGGGAAGGGACAATGACACCAGCTCAGAGGAACCCCTCACCAGAGGACTCAGCAACCTTTAAGGAAAACCAGTTAACATCTTTCATGGAAGTATTGATCAAAAAAAAAAAAAATCCAGAGCTATTGATGTAGCACGTGGAATCAACTGGACAATCACTAATGCAATGGAATTATGGTGATCTTGTACACAAACAACAATTTACCAAAATAAGATTTACCTAGGGGGCTTTAAAATCGAGTTATTTTGGTACCAAAAAAAGTCTTTCATTTAATTCCCCTTTGCCCCTATGATTCAGATGATCTTTCACTCTACAGTTACGGACTTGGCCAGATTTCTTGGGAAATCAACCTGCAGAGAGGGAGGAGAAAGAACAGGCTGGTGAGTATTCACACCCTGCTTGGTTTGTGTATCACTTTGTAACCTGTGCAAGGTCTGCTCTGCCTTCCAATTGAAAACAATCCAGCACATTCTCACCATTGAGGCCAATTAATGTATAAAAAAATGTCTACAACCCTGCTTGCTGCATCTCCTGGCTCAGAGCTAGGCTGAGCTTTAGTCCAGGCTGTGCCCAGAGGTCACTGCTGACAGCCATGGGCTGGTGCCTGCACAAAGGTCAGAGCTAACACCAAACTGCCCATCAGAGAGCTCACACCAAACTGCTCCCCAAAGAGCTCTCACCAAACTGCTCCCCAAAGAGCTCACACCAAACTGCTCCCCAAAGAGCTCTCACCAAACTGCTCCCCAAAGAGTTAACACCAAACTGCTCCCCAAAGAGCTCACACCAAACTGTTGCCAAACACCCCCCCAGGGTTGCCACCCTCCCCTCGGTGCCCTGCAGCCCTGCCTGCTCCTGGCACAGGGGCACGGCCTCTGCAGCCCTGCATGGCTCCCTGCAGCCCTGCATGGCTCCCTGCAGCCCTGCAGCAGCTCAAGCAGTGGCACAGAGCAGCCCCAGCCCTGCAGCAGCCCCAGGGGGTGACACAGGGGGGGACACAGGGGGGGACACAGGCAGGGGGTGTGACACAGGGTGTGACAGGCAGGGGTGTGACACAGGCAGGGATGTGTGACACAGGCAGGGATGTGTGACACAGGCAGGGATGTGTGACACAGGGTGTGACAGGCAGGGGGGTGTGACAAGCAGGGGTGCTGTACTCAGGGTGTGTGACAGGCAGGGGTGTGACAGGCAGGGATGTGTGACAGAGGGGGTGTGACAGGCAGGGACGTGTGACAGGCAGGGACGTGTGACAGGCAGGGACATGTGACAGGCAAGGCGGGGATGCTGCACTCATGGTGTGACACAGGCAGGGATGTGTGACCCAGGGGGGTGACACAGGGGTGACACAGGCATGCTGTACCCAGGCTGTGTGACACAGGGGGGTGACACAGGGGGTGTGACACAGGCAGGGATGTGTGACACAGGGGTGACACAGGGGTGACACAGGCGCGCTGTACTCACATCGTAGCCCCTGAGCACGGCCAGGTGGAAGGCCAGCAGCTGCAGGGGGATGACGCTCAGGATGCCCTGCAGGCAATCCACCGAGTGGGGCACTTTGATTGTCCTTTTGTTGTTCTTGATGGTCTCGATGTCCTCCTTGTCACAAATCACCACAGGCCGGCCCTGCAACACACGGGGGGCTGAAGGGAAGCACACCTGGGGGGTTCCTCCCTCGCTGCTGTAATAAATTTTCCCAGGGGCAAAATTTATTACTTAAATTAGAATCAAACAGCTTCACATCCCCTGAGGGGATTTAAGGGTTGAACAGACTTCTGCAATTGCTGCAAGAACTGGTGTGAAATGGGCACAGTACTCAGGGAGCTCACAGGGGGGCAGTGACAGCCAGGTGAGCACTCTGGGGGGCTGTGAGTGACTTTCTGTCACAATCAGCAGCTCTGGAGCTCTGCAGCCCCCAGGTGAGCACTCTGGGGGTCTGTGAATTCCTTTTCTCTCAGAATCAGCAGCTCTGGAGCTCTGCAGCCCCCAGGTGAGCACTCTGGGGGGCTGTGAGTGACTTTGCTCTCACAATCAGCACCTCTGGAGCTCTTCAGCCCCCAGGTGAGCACTCTGGGGTCTGTGAGTGACTTTCCTCTCAGAATCAGCAGCTCTGCAGCCCCCAGCCCTCACCTGGCGTGCAATGACCTGCTGCAGGGCGTTCTGGCACTTGGCATAGGTGTGGTCTCTCATGATGATCATGATCACAGGCATCAGCTTGTCCACCAGGGCCAGGGGGCCGTGCTTCAGCTCCCCAGCCAGGATCCCCTCCGAGTGCATGTAGGTGATTTCTTTGATTTTCTGCAGTGGGGAGGAAAGAATTCATTACACTTCGAGCCACCTTGTCGTGGTTTTTAACCTCCCTTTGCCCAGGTCCAGCTCTGCTGAGCTCCCCCTGACCAGATCCAGCCTTGCTGAATTCCTGAATTCCTGAATTGCTGCACTTTGGAAAGCTCAGCCCTTCTCAGGTGCAGGTGAGGCAGAACACAAGGCCAGATCCAAGCAGAGCCCCTGGGCTGGGCTGTTTGCAGCCAGCTGTGGCTTCCAGCTGTGCCTTCCAGCTGTGGCTTCCAGCTGTGGCTTCCAGCTGTGCCACCAGAGCCCTCAGAAGGAGCCCTGAGCCACCCCCAGGCTGGCAGGGCAAAGAGGACACCTCTGCATGGCAATGGGGACAGCAATGGAGCAGGAATGGCCTCCAGTGTAAAAAATGCAGTGCAGGGGTTTGGAAAGTGCATGCTGAGTTTTGTATTGATGAGGGTGCAAATGTCCAGGAAAGCATTCCCAGGAAATGGAAAATACACCGTGCACCCCACGGCAGGCTGGGGTGTGGGAATCTGACAGTGACTTCTAGGTATTGGTGATTTTAGGTAATAGTAATTACTTAAATTTTAAATTTGTAGTTTTAGGTATTTGTAGTTTTAGGTATTTGTAATTTTAGGTATTTGTAATTGCCTAAATTTTAAATGTTAAATTTGTAATTTTAGGTAATTGTGATTACCTAAATTTTAAATTTGTAATTTGAAATATTTGTAATTTTTGGTAATTACCTAAATTTTAAATTTTGAATTTTAAATTTTGAATTTTAGGTAATACTAATTACCTAAATTTTAAATGTGTAATTTTAGGTTTTTAAATTTTGAATTTTAAATTTTGAATTTTAGGTAATACTAATTACCTAAATTTTAAATTTCAAATGTGTAATTTTAGGCATTTGTAACCATGGCACAGTTTGGGTTGGAAGGGAGCCTGAAGCCCACCCAGTTCCACCACCCCAGGCTCTCCAAGCCCCAGTGCCCAACCTGGCCTTGGGCACTGCCAGGGATGCAGGGGCAGCCCCAGCTCCATTTAACCCCGTGCCATGGAGCAGATTTGCTCCCTGTCTGGTTTGACACGTGTGTTTTTGTGTGAGCTATTAAATCAGAACATACCAGGGCTCCCTCCAGACACGTGGCGTAGTGGTAGCCCCGTCCCATGATGAGGACAGACTTCTGGTGGTACAGCTCCGTGGCCAGCTTCTGGATCTCATCATCCATGCTCAGCACCTCCTTGATCAAGTCTGGAGGGAGGTAAAACCCAGCTGAGTGTGCTCACACCCTGCTCACCCCCCAGCCAGCAGTGACCTGCAAACCCCTGGGCTCAAAGCTTGGCTGGCCCAGCTTGGCCTGGAGACGCCTGAGGGGATGTGGCTGAGAGGAACTGTGACAGCTCTGCCACCCTCCCTGCAAGGTCCAGCCCTGCTGAGCTCAGCAGCCCTGAGATCCAGCTCTGCCACCCTCTCTGCCCAGATCCAGCCTTGCTGAACTCCCTTTGCCCAGGCCCAGCCCAGCTGAGCTCCCCCTGCCCAGATCCAGCTCTGCTGAACTCCCTTTGCCCAGGCTCAGCCCAGCTGAGCTCCCCCTGCCCAGATCCAGCTCTGCTGAACTCCCTTTGCCCAGGCTCAGCCCAGCTGAGCTCCCCCTGCCCAGATCCAGCTCTGCTGAACTCCCTTTGCCCAGGCTCAGCCCAGCTGAGCTCCCCCTGCCCAGACCAAGCCCAGCTGAGCTCCCCCTGCCCAGATCCAGCCCAGCTGAGCTCCCCCTGCCCAGGCCCAGCCTTGCTGAGCTCCCCCTGCCCAGGTCCAGCCTTGCTGAGCTCCCCCTGCCCAGGCCCAGCCTTGCTGAGCTCCCCCTGCCCAGGCCCAGCCTTGCTGAGCTCCCCCTGCCCAGGCCCAGCCCAGCTGAGCTCCCCCTGCCCAGGCCCAGCCCAGCTGAGCTCCCTTTGCCCAGGTCCTACCTGGCAGCCCCTTGAGCCCCCTCATGATCTCCTTGCGCCGCTCCTGCATGGAGATCCTGTCGTCACACATCATCAGGGCAAACATCACCAGGGACACGAACTGGCTGGTGTAGGCCTGGGGGGCACAGGGAGGGTCACTGCTGCACCCAGCAGGTGCCCCCTCGGCCCAGAGAGGCAGCTCTGCTTGCAGGTCAGCAGCAGAAATGAGCCTGGGCTCACCAGGCTGGGCTCACCAGGCTGGGCTCACCTGGGCAGGGCTCACCTGGGATCTCCTCACAGCCCAGAAAATTCAGACACAACAACCAAGATTTGATATTCTGCATGCCCTGCTGACTGCCCAACCCTGTTTTGTGACCTGCAGGTGACTCTGAGAGCACGGGGAGCAGCAGGGCACTGCCTGGAGGTGTCTGGGGGACGCCCACCCCACCCCATCCCAACCAGATGGGATTTTTTTGGGCCACACTCAGGGAACACAAAGGCAGCTGTGATTCCCCAGCTCCCCTCTTTAGGAACATCCTCTCCCCTGCCTGAAAGAGATGTCCCTGCCTTTGGGGGGAATCCCTGGAGGTGACAAGAGGGGTCACACCAGGGCAGGAAGGTCACAGGGACACCTGAGGGACACCTGAGGGACACTGCAGCTGCAGTTTGCCCTCTGAGGTCCTCCCAAGACCAAAGTTCTTGGGGCCAGCCCGGTCCTGAAGGGCTGCAGAGCTCAGAGCAAGGTGTGGAGTGGTTTTGGCACTGAGCAGTGAGCAAAGTTCCACGTGGCTGCCCTGGGGTGGCTCTGAGGAGGCAGAAAAGCTGCATTTGTTCTGCCTGGAGGAGCTGCTGGGGAGTGGGAGCTCTCTGCTGTCACATCAACACGCCTGGGCTGTTTCGAATATTCCCAAAAGAAGCTCTGGGCAACCTCAGGGCAGAAACTTTTCAAGTTCTTATTTCCTCTATGCACAGCTTTGGTAACTCCCCACATGGTCAGAGGGAAAATGGCATTTATCTCCAAGCTGGCCATGTGAAAACAACAGGGACAAACAGCTCCTTCAAGAGCTTCTCGTAAGAGACTCATGAATTTTCCATGATCCAATCCCCCAATGAACTATTAAACTCAAATGTGGTTTTTGGCTGGATTTATGTAACAGATTGACATCATCTCGCCTCTAAATTTAACTAAACCAAAGCAGATTTCACCATGCAGAAACACTTCACCAAAGTGAAAGGCAGCAAAGTTCTCTTCTACTGTATCTCACCCAGCCAGAACAGTCCTGTTATCTGCACACAAATAGTGGGATTTTGTCAAAGACCATTCCCCCATTTGTTAAAAGGATAGTTTTAATGGCCCATTTTCTTTGGTAAAGCACAACCAGTGAGGGAGTTACATGCAGACAAAGTTTCCTTTATCTTATCTAAAAAAATTAGTTAATAAAAATAAAATTAATAAAATAAAATTAAAAATGTTAAGCAAATTTTAAAAATTAAAAAAAATAAAATAAAAATAAATAAAATAAAATAAAAAAATTTAATCAATTTTTTAAGGGGACACACAGGGGACACAGGGATGGGTGCTCAGTGCTGCTGCCACTGCTCATGGGCACTGCCCACACTGCCCAGGGTTGGTGCTCCCTGCAGAGCCAGCCTGAGCCCTGAGCACATGGCAGTGCCACCACAAAACCCACCTGCAGCTTTTGGTTAACAAAAGGCAGCTCTGGGGTTGTCCCTTCAACAAAAAACAGCTTGATTTGTTTCCTGGTTAATGAAAATTCATCCGGGCCAGGCTGCTGTGCTGCCCAAGGTGGATCCATTGAGGATTTAATAAATTTATTACTTTGTTCTGTAACTCTGCTCTAGGTCAGCCTTGCCAAGGCACCAACGCCACCCCCCAGAGGCACCAAACTGGGCCCTGCTGCCTCCCCCTCGGCCTGGGCAGGGAGGGGAGCCCAGGAGTACCTGACTGGCTGAGGAAGAAGCAGACATCGTCCCTGAACACGGGGGTGTTCCTGTCCAGGAAGTCACTGGCCAGCTCCACCATGACAGGTAACTCCGTCAGCTCCTCCAGCACCTGGCGGGTCTGGCAGGAAGGCAGGGATTATTACATCATGTTTATAAAAGCAAAAAAAAGCTTTCTAGCTGCCACACACGCTGGAAAGTATTACTGTTAAAACCCTATATGACAATTAGTGCTGGGTTACACTTTAATTACTCATATTGCCCACCAACCCCTGTGAGAAGCAACCTTGCCTTGGCACCACCACCAACTTTATTTGTTTTCCTGGTTAATAAAAATTCCCCCCTCCTGGGCAGGGAGGGATGGGGGGAAAACACACTGGCCTGTGGGGCCAACTGCTCCCTCAAATGGAGATTTCTCTAATTCCTACTTGTTATGTAACCCTCCACATAAATTATGTAATGCTGGGTGTCCTGTGTGTGTCCCAGCCTGAAGAACCCAAATGCCCACCCACATCCAGGCCCAGCTGGACCCCACCTGGCCCCCAGCAGCCCCTGCCTTGCTGCAGCCTTTGCATTCTGCTCCTGCAGCTGCCTTTTTGAGCACAGCAGGTTTTGTTTTCCAAAGCCTTCCACAGCCATGGAAGTCACAGGAGCCACTTCCCCAAGTTCAGCTTCATCAGCTTTTATTTCCTCTTGTTGCTGCTGTGAGCTGAGCCTGGTGTTTGCAGCTTTCACAAGGGTCCTCCTTCACTCACCTCTGTGCATTTGCTTATCCCTAACACCAATCCCTAACCTGAAATCAATCCTTAATCTGCTTGGCACACATCAGGGAGAGCTCAGAGCCTCCTGCAGGGCCTGAAGGGGCTCCAAGAGAGCTGCAGAGGGACTGGGGACAAGGGCTGGAGTGGCAGGACAAAGGGGAATGGCTTTAAACTGAGAAAGGGTAGACTTAGGTGAGATTATTAGGAGGAACTTCTTCTCTGAGAGGGTGGGACGGCCCTGGCACAGGGTGCCCAGAGCAACTGGATCCCTGGCAGTGCCCCAGGCCAGGCTGGACAGGGCTTGGAGCAGCCTGGGACAGTGGGAGGTGTCCCTGCCATGGCAGGGGTGGCACTGGGTGGGCTCTCGGGTCCCTGCAGCCCACCCCAGCCCTGATTCTGGCCCTGGGCCCAGCACTCACTGCCACTCCTGCGTGGTAGCTCGTGCCACAGGCGATGAGGATCAAACGCCGGCACCTCTGGATCTCCTTGATGTGATCCTTCAGCCCACCCAGGTTCACTGTGGGCACAGCAGAGAGACAAATCAGGGTGGCCAGGCAGGAGGAGCTCCCAGGTCACTGGTGCCAACAGCCTGCCACCATCTCCATCACCCACTGTGCAGAAAACCAGCACAAGTGGGACCTTGCCAGCAGCACAGGGAATTCTGGAGGCACTGTGGCACACATTTCATCTCACCCAGCAAGGTTTCCACCCCCTCCCTCCCTGCAACTGCTGGACCCTGAGTGAGGATCAAGCTCAATTACCAGTGTAGTCATCAAAGTTGACCCTTCCTCTCATGGTATTAACAACAGATTCTGGCTGTTCAAATATTTCCTTCTGCATGAATGAGCTGAAGTTACCTATGAAGAGAGAGAGAAAACAAATTAGAACACTTTATCACCTGATAACTTAAATTTTAAATTACCTCCTGCTAATTGCCATTTTTCCCGTGTATGTAGAGAAAAGCTTGGGCCAGCCAAAGATTATTAAACTGGTTTTCTGCCAAAACACCAGCTCATGATGAGAGCTTGATTCGAGTTTCTGGAAGGCAGTGAAGGGCAGATCCAGACTGGCAACTTTGTGAGGGATCAGTCTTGGTTAAAAACCAGATGGGTTCAAAGAAGGAGGCAAAATCCTCAGCCCCGCAACTCTCCTCAGTAAGGAATCAACAACAAGAGGAGAAATCCCATGACATGTAAGGACTTTTTTCCCCATGAAGATGACCCAGCACCAGACCAGGCTGTGGAACCTCAGACCTTGGAGATGCTCCAGACCAGAGCAGAGCCTGTCCCCACTCAGGGCAGGGGTGGCACAGGGTGACTGCAGTCCCAAGCTGAGCATTTTACCCTCAAGCAGGAGGCAAAATCCCCAGCCCCACAACTCTATAGACTAGAGAAGAAGTCCCATGACACTGAGGACATTTTTCCCCATGAGGACAACCCAGCACCAGACCAGGCTGTGGCACCTCAGACCTTGGAGATGCTCCAGGCAGCTGTCCCCACTTGAGGCAGGGATGGCATGGGGTAACTGCAGCCCCAAGCAGGAGGCAAAATCCTCAGCCCCACAACTCTAGACTAGAGAGGAAATCCCATGACACTTGAGGACTTTTAACCCCGTGAGGATGACCCAGCACCAGACCCAGCTGTGGCACCTCTGGAGATGCCCCAGGCTGCTGTCCCCACCCGGGGCAGGGTGGCACGGGGTGCCTGCAGCCCCAAGCAGGAGGCAGGCAGGGCTCTCACCCTTCATGATCTGCTGCAGCTCCATCTGCAGGGTCTGCACGGCCCGGCCCGGGTGGTCGCCGGCCGTGCGCTTGACGCGGTGGATGGACAGACGGCCGTCCACCACGGCCGCCACGTCGTCGTCCTCCAGGAAGATCACGCGGTTGGTGTGCTCGATGACCGCGCTGTGGGGACACGGGGACATCACAGCCTGCTCACGGGGACACCACAGCCTGCTCACGGGGACACACTGCACCCCCCAGCACCCCCAGGGGTGAGCAATGCCCTGCTCTGTTAAAACCCTGAAATGTGCATTTCTGTCCTGGCAACGGTGCCATAAAGGGGATAATTAGCATTGACTCCGTGATTGCACAAGGCTGATCCATTGCTTTATTAAGCTATATTATACTATACTATCAAGATATACATTATACTATATTATATAGTATGTAATATGTACTCTATTATACTATACTATCAAGATATACATTATACTGTATTATATAGTATATAATATGAACTCTATTATACTATACTATCAAGATATACATTATACTATATTATATAGTATGTAATATGTACTCTATTATACTATACTATTAAGATATATATTATACTGTATTACATAGTATATAATATATATTCTATTATACTATACTATCAAGATATATATTATACTATATTATATAGTATATAATATGGACTCTATCATACTATACTATTAAGACATATACTATATTATATAATATATAAAATATACTATATAATATGCACTCTATTATACTACAAAGATATATAATATATTATGCTGTATTATATAGTATATAATATATACTCTATTATACTATACTATTAAGATATATAATTTATTACACTATATTATATAGTATGTAATATATTCTATTAAGATATATAATATAATATATTATATTATATAATATATATACTATATTACACTATACTATTAAGATATATATTACATCCTATTATATAGTGTCATATATTTTATTATATAGTATATAATGTATACTCTATTATACTATAAAGATATATATTATATTATATAGTATATAATATATACTGTATTATATTATACTATTAAAATGTATATTATACTGTACTATATAGTATATAATATATACTCTATTATACTGTACTATTAATGTATATAATATATTATATATTGGCCGGCTCATTATTAATTTTGTTATTAATTTTCATTACTAATTTTCTCTGCCCGTCTGTAAAACCAGGGCAGTTTTGTGCCCTGGTAAGGCAGCTGAGATCTGCTCAGCAGCACACCTGGAGAGTCACTGAAAAGCCCTAAAACCAGAGCACATCAGGGTGTGCTGAGAGCCTGCACAACCCTCTGATGGAAGGAGCTGCAGAAAGCAACCACAGCAGTGTTCCCACATTCCTGGAGCAAGCATTTCTCATCCTCTTGAACCAGAGAACCCCAAAGACTCTGCTAAGGCTGCTGCCAAGCTGGTCTCTCCTCACTCCTCTGGGATTACCTTTGATCATGAAGGAATTGCACGAGTGCAGAGACCCCTGGAGAATCAACACAATTCTCCTCATAATTAGCACCTGGCCTGTTAATTTAGGTCAGGACTCTCTCAGGTTTCCTCTCACTGGGAAATCTTCCCAACAGATGAGCCTGAAGAATGGCAACACTCTATTCCAAGGCCAGTGCTCATTACTTTAACAGCAACTCTGTTCTGGTTAGCATTTGTGAAATAATCAGTAAAGTAATTAACAAAGAAACCCCAGCCTCCCCCTCTCTTGTTCCAGAGGCCTTTAAACAGGATATTTCTACACACACCAGAGATGCTGGAAAACCCTACCTGGCATCAGAAGCAAAGTAATACTCCACAGCTTTCTCCTCCACGGGGAAGAGGCAGGTGGTGCTGTCCACCCGGGACAGGTTGCAGCTCCCCTTCTTGTCCTTCCCTAGGAGACAGTGGGCTCAGGGGCTGCCCAGGTGACAGCCCTGGCACAGGTGACACCCAGCACAGCCCCCAAAGCACGGTACCAACATGAAGCACTATTTTCATGCCTGCAGGTGGGCACAGCAAAAGGAGCAGCAGCACCTGTGCCCATCCTCAGCTGGCTTGCAAGGGTTTTGTTGCTTTTTGAGAAGTGTATTACTAGTGCAGTCTGGAGTTTAGAGGAAAGTATCAGGAGAAAATCCAAATTGTGTGGCTCCACTGGCAGAGAATTCAAGGTGCTTTATGAGCAGCCACATTTCCCTGCTAAACCTGCCCTGCTGATCATTTTAAGTTTCTCCCCTGTTCCTCTCTGCTGAGCCCCCAGAGATGGAGCAGCACTGCTCTTTCTTTGTCTGCTACCCTCAGCACTGGGGGAATTCTTTCAGAGCTGCCACCTGTGTGCCCACCCAGCTCCCCTGAGCAGCAGGGGAACCCAAACCTACTTCTGCCTGCCTGAGCTCCCTGCCAGACACAGCTCAGGAAATCCAGGATTAAGAGCTCAGCCTTGTTCCTGCACTAGCAAACAAAGCCACCTCACCCTGACCAGGAAATCACACCTGTGCTCTGGCCAGGGAGGTACCCAGGGGTGCTGGGGGACACAGCACTGAGGGCCAGCTTTGGAAAAATCTGCCCTCAAAGTTCAGCCTGTCACCAGGGATCCTTTCTGGAGTACTCTGGAAATTCCCAACTGTCTCCTCTTCCTCCTCCTCCTCCAAACTGCTGCTCAGTGGTGAAGCTCATCAGGGATGCAGATGAGGCACCCAACACCTACTGCTCAGCACCAGCCTCCAGCAAAATTATTTGCCAGTCATTGTGCAGGGTATGGGGAGGGAGGGGGTGGATTAATCAGCTTATCTCCCAAAATGGGACTATGGCTGAAGAACTTCAGTGTTGAAGTTACTCCATTCTATATTTATTGCACAATCCTGATGTTGTTTCACCTACTAGACACTGATCTGATTCAGTGATGCAAGCAGAGCTCGTGGTGCTCTGGTTTCCACTTCTGCAGATGAAAATGTGAAGGAAAAATACTGCTTTCATGTTGATACTCAGTGAGAAAGGCCCACTCAGGCAGTGATTCAGAGCCTTCCAGTGCAGTTATCAGGTCAGTAAATGAGGAAAACAGTGCCTTTGTTGTTGAGCTGAGACAGGACAGACTGATTTGGTGTTGAGAAGGGACAGAGCAGAGCTGCCAGTGGCCACTCCCCCACAGAAGCACCCAGACCTGATCAGAACATGCAAATTTGGGTTCTCAAAATAGAGCATTTCCCTGCATTGGCTTCATTATGTGGCACTGCTTTCCTGCACGACAGCTTCTGCAGATGCAAGCACATCCTCCCCCTCACAGAAAAGGGCTCTCCTGCCTCAGATGTGAGCTGCTCCATCCCATCATGTCATGGGCTGGCCTTTAAAGCACCTCAGGACAGTACCAGATGGTTCCCCCTGATAAATGAACAGGGGAAGGAAGGCCCAGCTCAGGCCAAGCTTAGTGCAGCCCCCAGAGGCTGCAGCTCAGCCTCTCACCACAACCAGGGAGAGGACAGGGCTCTGACAACCCCAACTCCAGAAGGAATTTTGGGCAGTGCTGGCATTAGGACTGGCAGCAGCCTCCTGCTTTAGTGGGGGTTATTTTTAAGGTAATTCACTGTCTCCTTCTGCAGCCAGAGCTGCAGGAACACTCAGTACAAGCTGCACTGTCATCAGTTTTTGCACATATGCTGAGCATTATGTCCCAATATTTGAAGTGGGATGGGTGGATTTTCCTGTGTGCTGCTCGTGGTGTTTCTGATCAAGAAGGAATTTTGATTTTCCCACATGTTTCACTACACTACACGGAAAGCAATAGCCACATATTATAAAGACAATGCATCTTGGTCCCATTCATGATTCCTTTTCTAAGGAGCTGGAGGATTTGTCTGAAATTTCAAGTGTTAGCTTTTCTCTGGTGGGCACCTTCCTCCATTTTTATGGATATTCCATCAAAAGAATGATCCATAGATTGTACGGCTGGAAGTGCAATTGGAAAAAAACAAACAAACAAACAAACCAAATTTGAGATATTCAGTAAAAAAACCACAGTGTTACATAAATACATTCATGTTACTGCTAATCATGCAATGAAAAGGCAAAGCTGCTGGGCCTGGCTCTTGCAGCAGGACAGGAGAGCAGCTCCTGGGACCCTGCACTGCTCAGAACACAAGTCCAGCTCCCAGGCACTGGGCAGGCTCAGACCCCTCTGACCTCAGGGAATTACAGAGAAATTCTCAGTACTTTTCATTTCCAAGGGTGTCTGTGAGAGCAGGATGGACAGACAACACCACCAGGCATTGTCCCATGAAGGGTGACAGCTCCCACAAATGAGGTGGGGTGGCAGGGGCAAGGGTTGTGGCAGTGCCAAGGGACAGGCAAGGGCTGTGGCAGTGCCAAGGGTCAAACCAGGGCTGTGGCACTGCCAAGGGACAGGCAAGGGCTGTGGCAGTGCCAAGGGACAAACCAGGCCTGTGGCAGCCCAAGCCCCAGCTGCAAAGCTCTCTCGTTGTTCCTGAAAAGCACCAGGCTCACAAATGCCCAGGTGCCACGTGCAGAACAGACTGCAGCTGAGCTGCACTGTTTCATTTCCTACACTGAGCTGTTCCACCAGCCCTGGAGTGTCCCAGGCCAGGCTGGACAGGGCTTGGAGCTCCCTGGGACAGTGGGAGGTGTCCCTGCCATGGCAGGGGGGGTGGAACAAAATGGGCTTTAAGGTCCCTCCCAACCCAAACCATTTCATGACTTTATTTTTCTACACTAAGATGTATTTTCCTCACAGTAACTGGATATTAAAGCTGTGGCCAGCCTGAGGTATGAGGTGGGTGAAATGCATGGTTAACAACTTGCTTTTTAAAAAAAAACAACTCTCTAACAGAGGTTTAATTTCTGATTACCTGAAATCTGCATTTCAGAGCACACAGCTGTGCGTGCCCTGGAGCCCCAGGGTTGGGGCTGGGGTTGGGGTTGGGGCTAGGGTCAGGGTCAGGATTGGGGCTGTCCCCTCTCACCTGTGCAGTACAGGATGGGGATGGGGTTTAGGGCTGGGGTTGGGGTTGGGATTGGGGTTGGGGCTGTCCCCTCTCACCTGTGCAGTACAGGATGGGGATGGGGTTTAGGGCTGGGTTTGGGGTCAGGGCTGGGATTTTCCCCTCTCACCTGTGCGGTACAGGATGGGGATGTGGTCTGTGGATTGGGGTTAGGGTTTGGGGTTTAGGGTTGGGTTTGGGGTCAGGGTTGGGGCTGTCACTCTCACCTGTGCGGTACAGGATGGGGTTAGGGTTAGGGTTGGTGTTTAGGGTTGGGTTTGGGGTCAGCGTTGGAATTTTCCCCTCTCACCTGTGCGGTACAGGATGGGGATGGGGTTTAGGGCTGGGTTTGGGGTCAGGGCTGGGATTTTCCCCTCTCACCTGTGCGGTACAGGATGGGGATGTGGTCTGTGGATTGGGGTTAGGGTTTGGTGTTTAGGGCTGGGTTTGGGGTCAGGTCTGGGATTTTCCCCTCTCACCTGTGCGGTACAGGATGGGGTTGGGGTTTAGGGCTGGGTTTGGGGTCAGGTCTGGGATTTTCCCCTCTCACCTGTGCGGTACAGGATGGGGATGGGGTTTAGGGCTGGGTTTGGGGTCAGGTCTGGGATTTTCCCCTCTCACCTGTGCGGTACAGGATGGGGATGTGGTCTGTGGACAGCTTGTGCTCGCTGCGCACGCCGATGAGCAGGGGGCTGCCTCGCCTGCAGGGACACAGGGACAGCTCAGCCCCTGGGGACACCCCCACGCCCCACCCAGGCCTCGTGCCCCCCTCAGCTGCAGCAGGGCACAGCCAGAGCCCCCCGGAGCAGCTGCTGCAGACAGTGAAACAATCATGGGATAAAGAACACAAGAAGGAACACAAGAAGGTGAGGAACCTGCATCAGGGTTGGAGAAACTTCCCCAGAGTCACTGCACCCCTGAACCAGGGGCTGCCCCTCACTGCACACACCCACACACAGCTTTAGGCACTGAAGCTCAAGCCCAGCTGATGCTGGTGTTGAAAAGTGGGACAGAAAACCTGAACACGAGGCTGGCCCAAATTCCAGGCCATGTGGAGAATATGTCCCACTGCTGCCACAAGGGCAAGCACAAAGGAAAAGGTAAAATCCTCTCCTTTCAGGTCATCCCCAGACGATACCAAAACAAAGCTGTTCCAGACCAGGTGTGGTACAGCTGGCCAAGAAGAAATTTCCAAAATAATTCTGGGAACTTTCTGTTATGACAGATGGAAAACAAGAGAAAGGAAATTAAAAACAACAACCACCCTCTCCCCAGCACATAAGAGTGTGATGAGAATGATCTCCACTCTGGCTTCTAACTTGGGGGTACAAAAACAAGTGCCAGACAGGGTGCAAGGGTGTTCCTTCCCATGGCAACACTCACCTGGTACCAACTGCCTGCCCAGGGTAATGAACACTCTTGAACACAAGGGCAAAAGCACCTTCCTGCAACAAGAGAAACAAATGTTTATCCCCTCAGCACTGGCACTGTCTCAGTGTTCCCAGCACAGAAACTGCTCCTGTGCTTTTGTGGACACAAAAGATACACCAAAGAGGTTCCACAGATGTTTCCAGAACTGCCTGTAGCTCCAGACCCCCTGAGCATGGCAGCACATCCTCAGCCACTGAACCCCCAGAGACACATCCAGACTCCCCTGGTTACCCAAGTGGCTCCTGCTTTAGCTCAGGGTGCAGTGAGGGCACCTGAGAGGCAAAGATCTGCCAAAAGCAGCACCAAACTTGAGGGTGTTTGCTCAGCTGAGGTGTCACAACCCTCCAGCAACACGAGTTCCTGGCAGGTAACCCAGAGAAAACCCAGCTGAGTGCTGTGGGTGGGAGGGGAGCTGTGGTGGGCCCTGCTCCTGCACACCAGCAGGCACTGGAGGCAGAGCAGCTCCCAGCAGGGGTCAGCAGCAATCCCTGGAATGATGGAGCTCTGGGAAGGACTGGGAGCAGCTTTGGGAAGGACTGGGAGCACCACAGACTCTCCCAGGATTGCTGGAGCTCTGGGAAGGACTGGGAGCAGCACAGACACCCCCAGGCTGGGGTTTTAGGAAGAACTGGGAGCAGAACAGACTCCTCCAGGATTGCTGGAGCTCTGGGAAGGACTGGGAGCAGCACAGACTCCCCCAGGTGGGTTTTGGGAAGAACTGGGAGCAGCACAGACACCCCCAGGCTGGGGTTTTAGGAAGGACTGGGAGCAGAGAGCACCACAGACTCTCCCAGGATTGCTGGAGCTCTGGGAAGGACTGGGAGCAGCACAGATTCTGCCAGGTTGGGGTTTGGGAAGGACTGGGAGCATCACAGACCCTCCCTCCCCACTCCCACCACCCCAGCCAGGAGCTGGCAGCCTCCAGCACTGCCATACCCAAGAGCTGAGCCCCTTCCCAGATGAACACTGCCAAACCTCCCAAAAAACCACACACCCCTGAGCTGAGCCAGAGGCAGCAGACACAAAGCCCTGCCCTGGCAGGTGCCCCAAGCCCCCCGCAGCAGCGGCACGGCCACGCTGCAGCTCCCTGCCAGCTCTGGGGTGCAGGGGGCATTTCTGGGGCTGCGTGCCCGCTGTGCCCATGCCCAGCTGCCCTCCCTGCGTGCCCCCAGCGTTACCAGCTGCTGGATGACCCTCTCCACCAGCGTGGAGAAGCTGATGTCGTCGCTGTCGCGGTTGTCGTACATGTACTTGACCAGCTTGACGATGCTCTCCGTGTCCGTCTCCGACTCGAAGTCGTAGCCCTTGCTCTCCTGCAGGGACAGCCCTGTGGGTCACCAGCCCTCTGCCTCCCCTCCTTCCCTTCCTTCCCTTTCTTTGCTTTCACTACTCCTTTTCCTTCACCTTGCCTTTGGCTTTTTCTTCCTTATTTTTCTCATGCTCTTCCCTTCCTCTGCTCCTGCCTTCCCCCCTTTACCTTTCCTTTTCCTCCCCACCTTCCCTTTCTTTGCTTTTACTACTCCTGAGCAGCACACCTTGCCTTTGGCTTTTTCTTCCCTCTTTTTCTCATGCTTTTCCTTTTCTCTGCTCCTGCCTTCTTCCCTCACCTTTCCTTTTCTCCTTCCCACCTTTCCTTTCTTTGCTTTCACTCCTTTTCCTTCACCTTGCCTTTGGCTTTTTCTTCCCTCTTTTTCTCATGCTTTTCCTTTTCTCTGCTCCTGCCTTCCCCCCTTCACCTTTCATTTTCCTTCCCTTTTCTTCTTTTCTCACCCCCAGGGGTCACTCACCAGGAATTTCTGCAGGTCCTTGTAGTTGGTGATGATGCCGTTGTGGATGACGATGAACTCTGGGGACAGAAGAAAAGCCCTGCTCAGCCCCAGGAGCTGCAGGGGAGCCCAGGAGGGGCTGCAGAGGATCCCAGGACCCAGCAGGAGCTGCAGAGGAGCCCAGGAGGGGCTGCAGGGGAGCCCAGGAGGAGCTGCAGGGGAGCCCAGGGCCCAAGAGGGGCTGCAGGGGATCCCAGAACAGGCTTTTTCTTCCCTCTTTTTCTCATGCTTTTCCTTTTCTCTGCTCCTGCCTTCCCCCCTTCACCTTTCATTTTCCTTCCCTTTTCTTCTTTTCTCACCCCCAGGGGTCACTCACCAGGAATTTCTGCAGGTCCTTGTAGTTGGTGATGATGCCGTTGTGGATGACGATGAACTCTGGGGACAGAAGAAAAGCCCTGCTCAGCCCCAGGAGCTGCAGGGGAGCCCAGGAGGGGCTGCAGAGGATCCCAGGACCCAGCAGGAGCTGCAGAGGAGCCCAGGAGGGGCTGCAGGGGAGCCCAGGAGGAGCTGCAGGGGAGCCCAGGGCCCAAGAGGGGCTGCAGGGGATCCCAGAACACCAGGAGGGGCTGCAGGGGATCCAGGAGGGGCTGCAGAGGAGCCCAGGCCCCAGCAGGAGCTGCAGAGGACCCCAGGAGGGGCTGCAGAGGACCCCAGGAGGGGCTGCAGGGGATCCCAGGCCCCAGCAGGATCTGCAGGGGTTCCCAGGAGGGTAGTTGGTGATGATGCCGTTGTGGATGACGATGAACTCTGGGGACAGAGGAAAAGCCCTGCTCAGCCCTAGGAGCTGCAGGGGAGCCCAGGAGGGCGGCAGGGGCTGCAGGGGATCCAGGAGGGGCTGCAGAGGAGCCCAGGCCCCAGCAGGAGCTGCAGAGGACCCCAGGAGGGGCTGCAGAGGATCCCAGGAGGGGCTGCAGAACCTGCAGGGGAGCCCAGGAGGGCGGCAGGGGTTCCCAGGAGGAGCTGCAGGGGAGCCCAGGGAAGGCACTGACCGTTGTTCTTGTCCGAGCGCTGCGGGTGGCTGTTCACGGGTTTGGGCTCGCCGTGCGTGGCCCAGCGCGTGTGGGCGATGCCCAGGTGCACGTCGAACTCGATGTCCAGGTCCATGTCCTGTTGCTCTGCAGCAGAAAGTTTCACTCCTGAGGGGCTGTCCACACCCCAGGTCAGCCTGGGAGTCTCACCAGGCCTTGGGGAATACGGGACAGCAATGCTGGCAGGGCCAGCAAACCCCACAGGACACAGGAAAGACCTTTAGCATCAACAAAGGCCAACAAAAACCTCGAGGGGTTTGAGGGCAGATGCACACAGAAAACAGCCCTGCACTCCTCACTCTGCCAAAACAAAAAGCAGCCTCTAAGGAAGAGCCCATGCCTGGATCACCAGGCTCTTCACAGTTCATCCCTGAGCTTTACACCTCTGGAAATAGCTTTACACCTCTGGAAAGTCACGTTTGTGGGTAAAACAGGGGATATTCAAAACAAAAATGAGGAAAGGGAGATACTCACTGTGAACCTCTTCATCCAGAGCCTTCACTTTCCCCGTCTGCTTGATAATGTGGATTTTGCAAGCATTGGCCTCCCAGTCTTTGTCATTTCCTCCATCCAGTCCCACACCTGAACCCCACCGTGGAACATGGAGAAAGAGGGTCAAGTGCAGAAGTTATTGCAGTGTTTTATATCAACAAATTCTGCCTTTTGATTCTTCCCGAGCCCTTTCTCCAAGAGCTGGCCTGCCACATAAAGGCAAGAAACCCTTTATGTTAGAATTAAGTTTTCCCTTTGTCGTCTTGTCAGTATTTTAAAGCCTTTTGGGGGAAAAAAAAAATCAAGAATGCTTATAGAAATCTGTACATTGAAGTTAATCCAAACCTCTGACCACAGACACATGCAGTTTGTGTTCCAGCTTTCTTCAACAGCAGAAGGTGGCAGAACCCATTGACATGACAGCAGGAGAAGCCCCCCAGCAAGGCCAGAGCCCCGGCAAGGGCAGAGGTACCTGCAGAGTCGTAGCCCCGGTACTCCAGGCGCTGCAGCCCCTTGATGAGGGTCTCCAGGATCTCCCTCCTCGTCCTGGGCACATGGTAGTTCAGGTAAGCAAAGATGCCTGTGTGGGGAGAGGAGAATCAGGGCCAGCTTGGCTAAATCTGACCCCAAAACACACAGATGTTGTTTTTCCTGCAGATTTCAGCAAGCTCAGTCACACCTGAATTAAAAAAAAACCCCAACCAAGAGCCCAAAGCCTGGCTCCTTGTCCCAGATCCCAAATGCTGGCAGTGCACAACAAAATGGGCACAGAGTGGCAGTGGCTCCCCACAGGGAGGGGTGGGAGGAGAGGGAAAGGCAGAGTGTTCATCCCTGCCTGTACTGCAAACAAACACTGAACACCCATCCAGGAAGGAGCCAGCTTGGCACTGAAAACAGCTATTAATTACAGCACAATTATATTAACATTATTCATGAGGCCTGTGGAAAAAACCCCTGAATCCAAGGCTAAGAACGGCATGAAAAAACCCCAACCCTCCCAAAAAACCAACCCAAGGAATTCAGTGCTTCTCAGAAAACACACTATGAAAACTAAGGGAACCAGAAGAAACACAAATACAGTGTTAATGCCATGAAATATGGACATGCTCTTCCAAAAACCAGACCCTGGGAGATCCAGTTTTGATTCAGTTCAGCTTTTAGATCCTGAGAGGAAAATAGCAAGAATGATAATAGAGATGCCACTGGGAAAATGAAATTCTAAGAACTCATCTGTGAGCAACACATTTTACAAATGAGAAGGCAAGTGAGACAGGGATGTTTAAAACTCACCTTGGAGAAAACAGGAAAAATGAAATAAAAATAAATATGCTTAAATGACGCATAATTAAAGTAAAAAGTGAGACCATAAGGTTCCTGTAAAAGAACACAAGTCTTCCTAAATGTATGACTTACTAATCTGCAGGCCAATATCCAATATTTGAAGGCTTATCACCTATTTGTGATACTTATCACGATGAACTATGTGTAAATAAACTTCATTTATTGGAAATATTTACAAATGTGTTTCATTTTCCCCTTTCCAAACATCCTGTAATGATGTAATACCTCATAGCTGGGGAAAGTTTGAATCCCCACGTAGAAAACAGCATTTTCTCTGTCTCTTAACCACTGGATCATTCACATCTGAGCAGCCACACCTTGTAACCACTTCCAATTTTAAGTCCAGCTCCCAAATGCACTTCCCAGCCCAGAAAAGGCTTTTGTCACACCCCAGAGCCACAGTGCCCCGTTCAAGCCTTGCTCTCCCCCTCCCTGAGCTGATATCCGAATCAATCAGGACACGAAAAGACACCAAGTGTGTCAGGAGCCCTCTCAGGAGGGACAATTTCTCCCTCAGAGTGACAACTCTTTGAAATCCCCAATGGAAATGTTGTTTTTGGGGGGAATTCCACGGAGCTGTGCACCACCAGCCTGGAAGAAACCTGCTGGAGATGCACAAACTCGGAGCAGAACCTGAGTTTCGGGTCCCCAGCAGAGCCAAAGAGGAGTTTTGGTTTCAGTGCACTTTTAGATGCCTTTCCAGGCAATGCTTTCCACACCTGCCCTCACATGCAAGAGGAAGCACTCCAGAAAACCAGGATCTCCAGTGACATTTAATCATTCTGGCTGGCATTGTTGGAGGTGAAACACACATGACACAAAACCACACATGACACAAAAACACACATGACACAAAAACCCAGCCCTGGGAACTTCCTTCTCTCCAGCTCTGCAATTGAGAATTGCCAGCTGCAAGAGAGAGAGCAGGCAAGGTGTGCAGGGATCCCCAGCTGGCAGAAAACACAACTCCCCTGTCTGCAGCACGCTGACAAACTCAGGACTCAAGCCCAGTGCAAGTCAGAATGAGACCAGCAGTGACACTTCCCAGCACAATAACACATTTCAGCTGCTAACCCCACACTGCACTTTGCATGTGTGGACTGGAAAGGGCAGCTCAAAGCATGTCAGCTCATCAGACAGCTCTTGAACCACGCTGAGATCCACAGCAAGAAGTTTTCTGGAGTGAAATACCTTGAATAATATAATCTAGAATATAAAGCATTTCCTTTCTTGC
Organism: Passer montanus; assembly: GCF_014805655.1. Lineage (NCBI taxonomy): Eukaryota > Metazoa > Chordata > Aves > Passeriformes > Passeridae > Passer > Passer montanus. The sequence continues at coordinate 1,946,716 of NW_024356616.1, read as the reverse complement.
AGGTTTGCCTTAAACATCCCACCAGAACAGGCATTCAGCTGCTTCTGACACTCAGCTCTCTCGTGGAGCTGATTTTTAACACTCAAGCACAAATCCTAGGCCTTCTGAACACCAGCTACATAAGGAATTCCCTACAAAGAGTTGGCTTTTTTAATAGAATAACATTTCCATCAAATGGGCATTATTGATTTCTATAGCTGACAGTCACTTTCTCTGAGAACTTTATTTTCCCCATGAACTTTTTTTGGAGCTCAGGTTCCTTAATTTCACATTCACAGGCAAATGAAATCACCCCTTGCAGGTAAATTATTGAGATACATGAAGGAATAGCTTCTTGCAATCCACTCCCTACAAAAGCAGAAAAGCCTTCAGGCTGGGTTTACTTCCAAATTCCTTTTCCTATTACTGTTAACTGATTTCCATAGACATTGTTATCAGTACATCCACCTGGCAGTTCCAAGGAATGCTTTATCCCAGAATGCTGCTCATCCCTGCTGGAGGAGCCTCTGGAGGTGCCCTGTGCCCCAAACCATCCCTTTTTCTGCCCAGTCTGAGGAGCACAAGGTCAGGCCAAGCTGGCTGGCACTGTTATGTCTGGGAGCTGCACAGGGGAGAGCTGACACTCAATTCATCACCTCCAGGCTGGAAAAAAAAAACAACAAAACCAGACAAACATTGCTTGGGGATCCACATTTGTCCACTGGAAACTTCTCTCGCTGCCCACGCTCCCTCTCCAGCCAAAAAGGGCAGGATTTCTCCTGGTAAACAACCAGAGCAGCAATTGCAGGACTCACTGAGGCACAGCTCCATGCTCCTCTCCAAGGCAGGCACCAGGCACAGCCAGGGGTAACAGATGGGGAAGGGCTGAATGCAACCCCAGAACTAAAAACTCAGGTCTTTCCTAAGCCCATTTTTATCTTCAGGAATCACTAGTAAAGCAAGACCTGAATTGTACCATCCCAGACCTGAATTGTACCATCCCAGACCTGAGTTCTGCCACCCCAGACCTGAGTTCTGCCATCCCAGACCCAAATTCTGCCATCCCAGACCCGAACTCTGCCACCCCAGACCCGAAATCTGCCACCCCAGACCCAAATTCTGCCATCCCAAACCTGCATTCTGCCATCCCAAACCTGAACTCTGCCATCCCAGACCCGAATTCTGCCACCCCAGACCCGAACTCTGCCATCCCAGACCCGAACTCTGCCACCTCAGACCCAAATTCTGCCATCCCAAACCTGCATTCTGCCATCCCAGACCCGAACTCTGCCACCCCAGACCCGAACTCTGCCACCTCAGACCCAAATTCTGCCACCCCAGACCCGAACTCTGCCACCTCAGACCCAAATTCTGCCATCCCAGACCCGAACTCTGCCACCCCAGACCCGAACTCTGCCACCCCAGACCCGAACTCTGCCATCCCAGACCCGAACTCTGTCACCCCAGACCCGAATTCCATAATCCCTTTTGCTCATTAAATCCAGCCACGGCAGATGACAGGTTTACTGATTTACAGAATGGTCTCTGGAGCCCCGGAAAAACCAGTTTCCTGAATGATCTCACAGATACCACTCGGACCAAAGCACACCCAGCTCACACCTGGCCAGGTGTTCAGACTGCAGGTGTCTAACACACAACCAAGCACAAACCCTGTTTTTCACTGGGACTGTTACAAACAAACCCCCAGCACATCCAAAAGTGCTCATGGCAGGCTCCAAGGCACTGGGAGGCTCCTTTCCCTCACCTGTCCAGCAGCAGCAGCCCACCAGATTTTGTAAGGTGACAAACTTCAACATCAGGCTGAAATCACCGCGTTGGTAATTCCAGTCTGGAAGGTGGAATCCCTTCAGACTGAGGTGTCTGAGAATTCAGGTAACAACAGCACCATTGTCACATTTGTTTCTTTTAAAATTCATCTTAACCTTTCTGTGTGAATTGGATAGAACTCTGAAGGTGGGTGGCAGGACATCCCCAGCCACAATTCCATGACAGAAATGTTGTGTTTGAAGCCCTGGGAAATCAGACCCTGCTCCAGACAAACCAGCAGCTCTCTCACTCCAGGATACATCCCAGAGCAACCCTCTGCAGCAGAGACAATAATCCCCAGTGCTTTTCTCACTCTTTCCATAAAATGTTTCAATATCCAAGAAGAACTTCACTTGTATCAAAAACACGTTAAATCCTGAGCCCAGCTGAGGAACTGCCCTGTGTTTTCAGAGCAGGAAAGACAAAGAGCACAATGTTAATATTGCACATTTCAAAGGCTGGACCTCAAATACGGCAAGCAAGAGGCACCAAAACCACCTCTATTCTCGCAGCAAGCTATTTATAATAATAATTATCCTTTCTATTCTTAGCTTTGCTCCGCTTTGTACTTTCAACACGAATTAACACGGTGTTAAATGTGAGCTGAGGTATGAGTCTCTGATTCTCCACAGCTTGACAGCTTGAAGGCAACGCCGGTTCCATCCCACAAAAACAATGAGAGAAATGGCAACTTGCACATTAAGTGTAAAACACACAGTCTCGCTGACAGCGTGATTTTGCACACAAAAATACATGGGGGGAGGGGGGAAAAAAAAGAAGAGAAGGTAGTGTGGAAAGAAAATATTAAAATCCAAGAGATTGCTGTTGCATAGATTTCCATGGGAAAACAGGAAGAGAGCGGGATAAAAGGATAAATAAATGACATTCCTGCGTGTGAAGGATGGGGCAGGGTGGCTGCAGTGCCATGGGAAGCGGAGTGGAAGGAGAGGAGAACCAGAACCAGAAGCGGCCCACAGCCGGGCCAGGCCGGACCCACACACCGAGCCAGCCCGGCCCGAGCTGCGGAAATTACCGGCACCAGCAACGCCTGAGAAACCGCACCGGCAGCCGGGTGGGAGTGGTGCCTCCGGCAGCAGCAGGGCACGGCCGGCAGCAGCAGGACACGGCCGGCAGCAGCAGGGCACGGCCGGCAGCGCCGCCGGAGCGCCGCTCCCCTCCGGCCCTGCCCGCCGGGGCCACGCCGGATTCCCCCGGCCCTGAGGCAACCCCAGGGCACGGCACGGGGCACGGCCCTTTGTCCGCCGCCTCACATCCCCACGCTCTGCCGGCAATTCGCCCTTTAAGCGAATTGACGGTGTGCGAGCCGCCTCCCCGCAGCCGGGATAACGGGGCCGGGCCGCCTCTCTCCACAGCCGGCCCGGCCGTGCCCGCCGTCCCCGCCCGGCCGCGGCCTCACAGCGCCCGCCCGGGCCGCCCCGGGACGTGGCAGCCGCTGCCGGGGCCGCGTCCGCCGCGGGGGCCGGGCGGACGGAGCGGGGCACGAGCGGCGGAAACACCCCCGGCACGCCGGGATGGGGTTCCCGGCCCCCTGACCCCGGCCGGGGGGAGACCGGTCCCGGATCCTTCCCGGTGATTCCCAGCCCCAGATCGGGGGATGCCCGTTCCCAGTCCTTTCCCGGTAATTCCCAACCCCAGACCGGGGGATGCCCGTTCCCAGTCCTTTCCCGGTAATTCCCAGCCCCAGACCGGGGGATGCTCGTTCCTAAACCCTTCTCCGGAATTCCCAACCCCATACAGGGGTATCTCTTTTCCCAGACCCTTCCCGGTAATTCCCAACCCCAGACCGGGGTATTCCCGTTCTCAGACCTTTCCCGGTAATTCCCAACCCCAGACCGGGGTATCCCCTTTCCTCGGACCCTTCCCGGTATTTCCCAGCCCCAGACCAGGGTATTCCCATTCCTAGACCCCTCCCGGTAATTCCCAGCCCCAGACCGGGGTATCCCTTTTCCCATTCCCTTCCCGGTAATTCCCAGCCCCAGACCAGTGTATCCCCTTTCCCCGGACCCTTCCCGGTATTTCCCAGCCCCGGGCAGCGGAGGGGAGGTGTTCCCCCGGTAAATCCCACTGAGGCCAGGCAGGAGCAGCACCCACGGGATCAGCCCCAGGCTCTCCCGCAGCACTCAGTGTATCACCGGGTGAGGAACCAAGGCTGCTCCGGGCTAGGGCAGGGGACCAGCGGCCAGCCAGGCTGCCTGGTTCCACCCTTCCCCAGCCCTGCTCTATAACAGCACCCATTCACAGGCAAGAGAAAGAAAGCATTAAGATGAATCTGCAAAGCAAACTGGGACGGGCGCAAGTGACCAAGGCGTGACATCCGTGCAGCTGGAGGGCTCAGTGATGCTGTCTGTCCGCAGCCACCGCCATCAAACCCTGCTTGGAAACTTATTAAAGCCTAAGGCTGCAAAAGGGAGCAATGCCTCGAGAGAAATACCATTCATTCAACTTTATATTACACTAAAATGTCAACACACAACTATTTCCTTTAAAAGCACAACCCACAACGTCAGGACACATAAAAGAACGGTATTTTGAGCTTGCTGCCAGAACCTGGCTGGGCACGGAGCAGAGAGGAGGAGGTCACCGGATCTCAGGGACATGAGAAGCCTGCAGCCAGCCCGCAGCCCCCTTTGTTCCACGGCGAGGACACACCGGGACAAGCCCGGCGGGGATCCCGGGACTCTCAGCGCTCCATCCCCTCGTCACTTGGGAAAATTACTTCACACCCCGATTTGCAGCCGGCAGGCGAGTGCCCCTCTGCAGTGGGAGCTGATCTCCCAGGAGCAGGGAAGCGCTGAGCCCTGGAAGGTGTGAGGGGCAGGAACACACAGCCTGCAGCAGGCACAGAGCCCTGGAAGGTGTGGGGGGCAGGAACACACAGCCTGCAGAGGAACAGAGCCCTGGAAGGGGCAGGAACACACACCCTGCAGCAGGCACAGAGCCCTGGAGGGTTTGAGGGGCAGGAACACATTCCCATCAGAAGGCACAGAGCCCTGGAGGGTTTGAAGGGCAGGAACACATTCCCAGTAGCAGGCACAGCAGTGCTGCTCCCCTCCAATCTCACCCTGCCCCCGGCTTTCCTTCCCTGCCCTGCAGCAGGGAATTCTGTCATCAACAGCACCGAGTACTTCATCAGAGAGTCAAAGAAAACATGGTAATTTCACACCGATTTCCACATTCAAACAACTGCGGGTTATTATTGAAAGCTGAAGAAATATTTAGCTAAAATCTTTATTTTCAAATTTCTACCAATAGGCAGTGTATGGTTACCAGATGCTGATGTGGTGCTATAGAGGAGATTCTCCACCAGCTGAACTGATCCTGTTTAGGGACTTTATCAGTGGAATAATCACACTGGCAAGGGCTGAAAGAGGGGAACACATCAGAAGCTGTCAAGTCAATCATAAGCCAAACGAGGACCACAAACTCAGCTCCGTGGTGGCAGCAAAAAGGAACAGAATTCCTGGTCACAGAGCCGGGCACCAGGAAGAAATCATTCCCACACACAAAAGTAAACAGAGCTCCTTGCAAAGCCCCATTTACGTGTTCCAACGTCAGAACAGCAAACACTGCTGTGCCGTGGCGTGCAGGACTGCAAGGAGCCCTGCTCTGCCACACACAAGGCAAACAGGATGTGGCAGGAGCAGCCAAACACAGCCCTCCTTGCCCCTGGCACCCTGCACAGGCAGCCTCCAGCACTGCACCTTCCTCCCAGGGCTGGGAAATCAGCTGCTGCATGGTGCCTGAACGATTTTACTGCTAAACGAGCTCATTAGTCTACTTACTGAAGCTGATAAGGATCATTCTTTTCTAACATTTGCTTTAGAAGGTATGATTTTTATAACATGGTTTTTTTGTTTCTGTTGCTATGGTTTGCACAGTGGTAATGAGCAAGGAGGTAACTTCCCACAAGCCATGGCAGTGTTACATCCCCCAAAATGAACAGTTGATATTATAGGTTATCTTTCACACACACAAAAAAATTGATAGGAATCAGCAGCTTTTTAACAAGACTTGATAAAATTAACATTCCTGAAGCTCCCATTTACAGAGTAAGGGCAGACAGTCCTGTCAGTCCCACAAGTTGGGAGAATAAACATTTAATATTGTTATTGCACAAAAAAAGCCAAGGAACTTCTGCCTTCTCTTTTTTTCAGTACTGAAGTTTCTGTATGAAGAAAAAAACAAAACCAAAAAAGAAACACATCACTGTTTTCTGAGCCCACCATTTCTTTCTAAAGACATGGCAGAAGAATCTTTTGGTAATCCAGGGCATTTAATAAATGAGTGGATGAACTGCTTGAACTGATGGTGCACTCTCACAGTAGCTACAACTGTTTTTCTGACAAGGCAGATTTGGTTGCTCCTCAGCACAAAGATGGTTCACATGCAGCAGGAGGTAAATGTTTATTTGGCCACAGATGATGAAGCTCAAGTAGAATTTGCTTCTTTCCCCACGTCATCATCGTCGTCAACAACCTGAAATCAAATCCAGAAGTAGTTTAGATAAACAGGTTAAGCTCTCAGTCCTGCAGGATTTATTACATTAAATCCCTGCTGGGCCCAAGGAGAGCAGCAGTTATTCCACACCACTGAACAACAACGGGCTCAGGAGGAAGGTAAGAAAAACTGGCAATCCAAAATGCCAGGAGGAAATGAGCTTTAATTACAGGAGCTGGTCAAGCTACCACAAAGGCCACCAAATGGCTCCAGAGATCAGATATTCCATGAGAAACCCAAAGAATCTGCATTTCAGGGGACAAAGCTCGTTGCTTTTTATCACATCAAGTCACCCAAGCACAAGGGTATCAGCAAGTGTGTCCAGCCCTGGGCACAGGACCCTGCAGAGCTCTGCAGCTGACTTGGGAAGCCTGCACCCACACACCCCTGGTTTTCCAACCTGCCCCCACTGGAAAGGGACAAAGATCTCCTTTTCCCCACAAAAGAAAACCTCAATGTCTCCCAGCCCACCTGCTCAACGCCTTCCACCTCAGGGATGTAGAACTGGAGCATGTTCTGTATGCCACTCTTGAGGGTGATGAGGGAGCTGGGGCAGCTGGTGCACGACCCCTGCAGCTTCAGCTGCACAATGCCATCCTCAAAGCCTTTGTAGATAACATCACCACCATCTTCCTGCACGGTGGGCCTGAGGGAACACAACATTCCACTTAAAGCCCATGAGCTGAGACAGGGATCCTTCCAGAAACCCTCAGGAAAGCAGTATTTAATATTTACAATAACTGTGAAGGCACAGGGATTTAGGCACTGTTTCTCTGCAGCCACTGGTTCACATTTCCAACTCCTGCTCTGCTGGGCTATCTAACATAGAAACCTTTTCTGTAGGCAGTGAGGTTTTAGGGTACAGTGAGCACCCTGGGGCAGAGCTCAGCTGCACAGGCAGCCCGGTGTCCTCAGTTGTGCCAATAAATTCCTCAGGGGCGTGTCCCCCAGGGTGCAGCACAGCTGTCACCTGTGATAAGGAGCCCTGCTTCCATAAATAAATACACAGTTCTCCACCATTCACACAGGACAGAAAACAGCCCCAACTAGAAAAGCTCAATCCTGCTCAGGGGTGAAGGAAGCAGCTCCTGATAAGCTCACCCCAGTGCCACGAGCATTTCTGCAGCCTCTCTCCCTCACAAATGCCCAGCATTGCAGCTCTGTCCCCATAGCAACATTTTTCCAGACCAAGTTAAAACCATCAAGTTACTCAAACAGAAGCCCTTTATACTGATTTCCAAAATAACTCTAAGAGCTACAGTCCTCACAGAAAAATCTGTGAACCTGACACATTTATAAACTCACCACAGCAAATTATCTCCATTCCAGGAAGCCAAAGATCATGATTTAAAATTCCATTTTTCTTATTTGAATTAACTTTTTGACACACTACAGGACCTTTCAGATGTACATTGCCCCCATCCTGCACCTTCTGACAACTGCTCTGCATTTAATTTTGATCTGCTGGACAATAAATGCTCTGTGTGTAGCCTGGTTGATGGATAATTTCTGAGAATACCCTGCTAAAAAATGAAGGAAGATACACCACTGCTGATATTCTCATCAGCAGCTTCTTGGTGCACTGATGGGTGCAGGGGGAGGAAATTAAAGAAATGAAAAGGTGGGAAAAGCAGAATTTTGGGCAGAAACTCCATGCCTGTTACAAAAGGCCCTGGGAAATCAAGGACTGACACTAAACATCCAGGTACTCAGCAGGAGCATGAACATTTCTGTCACAGCTTTATACAACATTGTACTTGGCTTCTGGTTTCAACACTTAGCACAAATGTTTGGGAAAGATGTTCCAGTTTATTTCTACTTTTCTTGCTTTTTCAAAAAAATTAACCAGCACCATGTGTCTGTCTGAGATAAAGAAACTTGTAAATAACATATCAGTTTAAATGCAGCAGCTAAATAAAAAAATATTAAAAAAAAAAAAAAAGTACAGTTTCTGGTTTCTAAATTCAAGCTGTGTTAGGGCACCAATAAAATCACAGCAGAGTGCAAGGCCAAAATCCATTGAGGGCCAGGATTTTCCAGGAAATCTTTCTCTGGAGTATAAACTACCTGATTCTTGTATCCAGCAGCTCCTTAATCATCAGTACAACTTCATCATCTTCTTCTGAAGCAGCTTGGGAAAAGAAAAAATGTGCAAGTGAGAACACTGAGAGAATTCCAGGCTGCAAACTCCTGCCTGTGCTCACCTTAACATGTTTTAAATTTAAATTCTCCTGCATGATTTTTTGAGGGAGAAGTGGAGGCTCTTGTGGATGTCACAAAAGCAAAACCCAAAGGCAGACTTGGCCTCCCCCTGAAGATTTGATTTACCTGTGTCTGTCCTGGGTGCCTCATCAGTAACTACAGGTAAGCCAGAGGCAAAGAAATCCATTATGGTTGCATAAATATCTGGTTTCAGTAAGTTCCAATCCAGGTCTTCACTGTCCTGTGAGAAGCAGAAGAGGAGAAGGAAAAAGAATGAAGAGTACCTGCCTGCTGCTGCTAGGTTGCACAGAGGCTCTCACATTAAAAATGCCATCATGGACTCTCACAGACTGGACTTTATGTTCCCTCAAGTCTGGCTTTGCCGAAGATGTTCAGTCAGACTCAGGCTGTGACAGCCAAAGAAAGGTCTCCTTGTTTGCAAGCCAAGCAAGCTAAAAAGGTGTGAAAGTCTCCAAAAGACATTATTATTTGGCAGATATTTTTATCAACTCTTTCAGAGACTCGAGAGTGTGAATTTACCAATTTATCATCCCCTAAACTTATTTTGTTTTCTATTAAAGGCACTTGTGGACACCTCTCTGGAACTGCACTGTGCCTGTCTGGATCTGCTCTGTGACCATTCCACAGCTCATTTCTGAGCACAGCTCACCTTGGTGATGGTGATGAAGTCTGGCCCAAAGAAAACACTTTTAACTCCTTCAATCCGGAATAACTGTCTGTTAAGGACACAAGGGGGGAAAAATGGGCAAAAATGCACTCAATCTGACAAACTGAGTTTTAATTTGAACAATTAACAATATGGTTAAGCCAACAATTTAATCTACAGAAAAAAAAAATTAAACTCTGGTGAACGTGGAGTAAATACAGTGTAAGGCTGTAAGAGTGTTTTTGTAATTACAGGGGGGAAATATATTCTCTTGGAAGACTGGAAAACATCAAAAATGCAAAGACTGAAAGAATCAGAAATCTTAGCACAAATGGAAAATTATAAAAGTGGTTTCACAATACCCACCCGAAACAGTTGTATGTGCACTGAGCACTTGCATCACTAAATCAACTGGATTTTGAAAAGACTTAACCCATGGAATTATGCAAGTGCACAAAACTATCTGAAATAAATTAAATCATTCTCTTTCCTCCCTCTCCTCCAGGGAGCTTCTGTTAATTCTTTGGAAATTTTTATTCCAAATTCTATTTGAAAGGGAATAATAATACCTTGCTAAAGGTGAGCAGTAGGCTGCAGCTGGTGTGGCAAACTCCATAGTCCTCGACCCCAGCACTTCCCTTCCTGGAATAAACTTCAAGCTATTTGGATTTGGTGTGTCCTGGGTTTGAATAAACATGCCTCTCACTGCAAAGACAAAAACAAAGGAGAAAAGTAACATAACCAAACCTAAGGAGATTAAATGAAAGTCAAGTCCTTGATTACTTGACTTGATTGATTGCTCAGCAAGCCCAGGGTGATCCCAGACCACAAGAACACTGCTGAGCACGGGCTCATCATCTCACAGGAGACAGCAGGACAAAAGGAACCTTGGCTTTGCTTTTTTTGCTCACTTTTATTTATTAAAAAGCAAATTTTCAGCATTGCCACGGGACCTAAGAACCCACAACGTGCTCACCTGTTCATTTGGGCTGGTATTTACCTGCACGATGCCATGCTGCAGAGGGAAGAGATGGTTTCTTTTGCAGAAGCTGGTGGAAAGGCTGGCGAGTTGTCACACGATGATCTTTTAACAGCATGTGACAGAACCTAGAGAAAAATAACTTTACTAGCAATTTCCAAATTCCACATTTGCTCTGTCCCCAAGAGAGAGCATTGCACATGCTTTTAGCTGCCCTGGGACTCAGCAAGGCACACCTGGGGTGGTGTCATGGGTCAGACAAAGAGGGCAGAGCAGCAGGGAAAAAAGGAAAAAACATTAAAAAGGAAAAGCAAGATGGAGTGATGGAGTAACAGGCTTCAGTTTCACAGCTGTGAATACCTGATTTCTCTAACTGTATGCACAGCCAATGGCATCAGGGTATTTAAAGCAAAGTTTCCATCAAAAATATGAAAACAAAACCCACCTCACATCACAGACTAATTATTACATACTAATGATCAGTTATTATCTAGTTCCTCTCCTCCTTATCAGCTACACAAGAGGAAAACTGATAAACTCAGTAAATCCTATCTTCAATAAGAGGCTGGTTCTCTCTGGGGGTCATAAACCAGAACACATCACTGCAGAGAGGCCCAGCCTCAAACATGGAACAGGACAGAAGCTCTGTCTCATGAAATGAACATGAGCACAGGACACAGGAATACAGAAAAGGTCTAAATCGTGTTATTTGCTTACTTTTGTGGGCTTTGGAGCAGGTAGAAACCACAACAGGATGTGTAAGGAAGGTCCCCTGGAAGCTCCCTTTAGCTAATGATGATTATATCCCATTTTACAGCGCTCAGCACAGAGCAGGTGTGCCCAGCACTACAGGGTCCTCTAAATTCCCCCTTACTGCTTGATCTTGAGCCAGTTGTGGGGGAGGAATTTCCTCTTCCTTCATGGCCCTGAACATACAGGAGTGTAACAGCTCCTCATTGCCTGTGCACATGTGGGGGTGCAGAATTACCCCTCATTGCAGCACCCTGAGCATATGTGAGGGGAATTACACACGGCTGCAGTGTCCTGAGTGTGAGGGGAATTACCCCTGAGAGCAGGATCCTGAGTGTGTGTGAGGGGAATTATCCCTCAGTGCAGGGTCCTGAGTGTGTATGAGGGGAATTACCCCTTGGAGCAGGATCCTGAGTGTGTATAAAGGGAATTACCACTCAGAGCAGGGTCCTGAGTGTGTATGAGGGGAATTACCCCTCAGAGCAGGGTCCTGAGCCGGGTGTGTGGGGAATTATCCCTCAGTGCAGGGTTTTGAGTGGGGTGTGAGGGGAATTATCCCTCAGTGCAGGATCCTGAGTGTGTATGAAGGGAATTACCCCTCAGAGCAGGTCCTGATCGGGTGTGAGGGGAATTACCCCTCGATGCAGGGTCCTGAACCAGGGGTGAGGGGAATTACCCCTTGGAGCAGGATCCTGAGTGTGTATGAGGGGAATTGCCCCTCAGAGCAGGGTCCTGAGCCAGGTGTGAGGGGAATTACCCCTCAGTGCAGGGTCCTGAGCCGGGTGGGAGGGGAATTACCCCTCAGTGCAGGGTCCTGAGCGTGTGTATGCGGAATTTTCCCTCACGGTTCTCCCCGGGTGCACAGGGCTGAGCACCCAGGGGCTGCGTATCAGGGAGAGCTACCAGCTTGCGGCGTGGAAGGCCTGCGAAGGAGAAACAGCCTCTCGCTGCCTTCCAGGAAGAAGCGTCACCCCGTCCGCGGTGGAGAAAGGAAGGGGAAGAGCAAGGAGCGCCCTGGAGGTCGCAGTGCCGCCAACTGCGACGCGGCTCCCTTCCAGCCGCGTGGGGAAGGGGCGGGAGGGGCCCCCCATCGGGAATAAACCGAGCTCCCTCCGGCAAAAAGCCGTGCCGGGGCAGCGGGAGCCGCGGGCCCCGCGGTCACCTACCGCCCGCCCAGCCCCGCCGCCGCGCAGAGCCGCCGCGCCGCCGCCATCTTGGCGCTCCCCGGGGCCGCT
>NW_024356616.1:1784261-1934500 GCF_014805655.1 Passer montanus | reverse complement strand
GCCCCCTGGCGGCAGCGCGTGAGGGGGACAGCGGCCGTGGCGGCGGCGAGCGGGACGGGACGGGCTCCGACCGGGACCACCGGGGCTACCGGGGCCACCGAGCGCCGCTCCCGGCTCGGCCAGGGCCGCCACTGACCCGTGTGACCGTGTGCCACACACACACACGCGGCTGTTAAATGCCCGCAGATGGGGGCATGGCGGCTCCAGCGCCGCGCGCGGCAGGCTGTGCCCGGGCCGGGCAGCCCTTTCCTGGAAGGAATTTTCCCGATTTCCTGGAAGGAATTTTCCCAGTTTCCTGGAAGGAATTTTCCCAGTTTCCAGGAAAGAATTTGCACAGTTTCCAGGAAGGAATTTTCCCAGTTTCCAGGAAGGAATTTTCCCAGTTTCCAGCCTGAGGCCGTTTCCTCTCTCCTGTCCCCGGAGCAGAGCCCGACCCCCGGCTGTCCCCTCATGTCAGGAGTTGTGCAGAGCCAGAAGACAGCACAAAATCTCTCTCAATGGACATTCACACCAAGACAGAAATTAAATTAACAAGTGCAGCAGAGCCCAAATAATATTTCGCACTTAAGAGAGTCCTGGCAGCTGAATGATACCGAAAAACATGTTTAACCAGCACACAATGAGCGCTCAGGGCTGCCCTGCCCTCCATGAGAAGAGTTCTCTTTGGAATATAAACTGGATATAAACTGAAATATCCTCTGCTTAAAGCAGCAAGATCAGTTTGACTTGACAGCTGCCAGATAAAACAGCCAAACCCAGTTCAGCACTTAGGTAGGAAGAAACCTAAACCCATTAAAACAAGATTAAAACCCAAGAACCCATTAAAACCCAGATTCCCTGTGTCCAGCAGAAATATTTTACGCGGGGAGGGGAGAAGGAAGGCACAATGGAGACAGTGCTTGTCATCAGATACAGTTTTAATAAAATGTACATAAGTTTACAAGTGGAACATTTCTTCATGATTACCAGGAACAGCCGATCCCAACCGGAGTGCAAAATTTGAGCCCGGGGATCTGCCAGGCATGGGGGGAACGGAGGGGACTGTGGGGACAGAAGTCACCGTGTGTCATTGTGGGTCACCGTGTGTCACTGCGGGGATCACGGACACCCCCAGCTCCGGCTCCTCCCGGACACAAAGGAGGTTTTCTCGGGGTGTGGGATGCTCCACCTGCTGCATCCCACACCAGAGCGAGCCCCCTGCTCTCCCATCCCATCCCTTTGGAGGCACGGGATGAAGAACGCTGATCAGCGATATCCCTGTGGCTCCACAGGGACATTTCTAGGGTGTGTGAGGGTATTTACCCACCTACAGCAGGAACTACAGGCCGGGGGTTATTTCTAGAAACGCTAATGCAGCTGATCAGGTTTCAGGAATGTGTTTGAGAACTCGAGCAGGGTTTCAGTGTCATGGTACTACTGTAAAAGTGCTTTGGGGGTCTGTCAGTGTGCTCGAAGGCATTGATTTAACACTGTGAGGAAAGAAACAAAAACCCACAAAATTCAACTCCCCAACACAAGAGTCTTTGGTGGAAGCTGAGTTAAAGTCACTGATTAGCACTTTGGAGTGATTGAGTTCAGCAATTAAGCAGATCTCACCCGGTTTTGCTGCTGTGGCACCGAGGACACGATCAGGCCAGTGCCCACTCGGGTCGGGGTCACGGCAGGAGAGGGGACACTGGGGACAGTCCCCACAGCTGGGGAGGACAGTCAAGAAACAAAAACCCACAAAATTCAACTCCCCAACACAAGAGTCTTTGGTGGAAGCTGAGTTAAAGTCACTGATTAGCACTTTGGAGTGATTGAGTTCAGCAATTAAGCAGATCTCACCCGGTTTTGCTGCTGTGGCACCGAGGACACGATCAGGCCAGTGCCCACTGGGGGTCGGGGTCACGGCAGGAGAGGGGACACTGGGGACAGTCCCCACAGTCCTGCAGCAGCTGGGGAGGACAGTACCCCCCCAGCAGTCACGGCAGTGAGCACAGAGCCAACCGCTTGTTTTACTGATGCAGAAACTCTGATTAATCGCTTTGAGCAGAGGCTTTAGTGCATTCAGGGGGTGAGAACCAGGAGCCAGTCCCTCTCCCAGCAGGATTCCGGGATTGTCACAGGGATGTGATAACCAGAGGACCCAGGGCAGTGAACACCTTTTACTACAGCATCACAAAAGACGTGAAACCAGTGGCTCTTTTCAGAAAACCGATTTCAAAACACCCCATTGAGTCTGTATGAGCCTCACTTCATTAAGATCACTGATTGTGTGGGAAATAATTAGCATGATTCTTCCACATTCATTAAAACAGTAAGCTTCAGATGCTATGGAAATTAAATTTCCACTTACAACTCATCACGCTGAGGCTGCAGCAGTGGTAGTGCAGGATTAGGAGGAACACAAGCTGGAAATGAGAAGGGTATTAGAGTAACAGGCATTGAAATTGAGTTTTCTGACCATAACCAGAAGTCCCATTACCTTATGAGTCACATGCAGAGATACAAACGAGCTGCCTCCACCCCCAGAAGAGATTTAAAACCGTTTAAGCACGGGATGTGTCTGGCAGGATCATGGGCTCTGGGGCACAGTTAGGCACTGTAAAGTGCCTGAAGGACAGAAAAGCTGCCAAAATGCCAGCTGGAAATTGAGCCTGCCCTGGCCGAGCAGGGCTGGAGTGGAGCTTGCTCAGCTCAGCTCCCTTTCTCCCAGCGTGAAGGGACAGGCTGATGCTCCTCCAGCATCAGCTCCGTGCTGACAGGAGCTGCACTGAATTATTCAGAAGTGATTTTTCAAGTACAAATGAAGAGAAGGAAGGAGAAGCTCCAGTGAGCAGAGGCAACACCTTGAAGCCACGCGGCTCACACGGGGTACCTGCTCACTCCAGCAGAGCACCTCCCTGTTGCACAGGTTCATCCACCAAGGCCTGGCCTCCCTTCCAGCAGCTTCTGAGCACTTTGCAGGCTCAAGGGCACTCCTGGCTCAGTGTGGCTGTGACACAGCCTGCTGGCTGGGCCCTCAACTCACGGCCCTTGAATTCACAGTTTGCTGTCACAGTCATTCTCTGTGTCTCTCACTGATTGCATCCAGCAACAACCGACTTGGGGGAACACGTACTTGAAACTAAAACCACCTTTCGGGTGTATGTTTAAACAGAAAACGAAACAACAAAACATAATAACAGCGTCAGCTTTGCTGAAGAAACATCTCAAGAGAAACACAGAAATTCTGTACAGTACTTCTGTTTTCAGGAGGTGGAGATGGAGGGCAGAGAGCCCCATAGGCACCACCAGGCACCGATATTTATGAACTCCAAGCACAGCCACGCAGGGCAGGGGGGTCCCGGCTCCACGAGCCCCCCAGCCTGGGCTGGGCTGGGCACTACTCACCAGCTACTCCTGGGAGCCAATTCCTCCCCCATTCCAGTGTTCTCCCTCCCACCCCAAGGCTCAAACACCGCAGTCCAGGCTTTTCCCTCTCCCTTCCAGGCAATCCCCACATCCAGCACAACACTCGGCTCGTCTCTTGCAGCTGGAGAGATTTTGGGGGGAACTGAATTTCACCTAGAAAAAGCTCAAGTATTTCTTAAGAATCCTGAAGGTGGAAAATGGGAAGTTCCCTTTCCATTAATAACCTAGGGGGAGGGTGTGCTTATGGTTCCACAGGTCCTGGTGCACGATGGGCACCATCTGAGGAAATACTGTATCTTTTAGAAGGGTATAAAAAGAGTTTGCCTTTCCTAATAAACGCCTCAGTTTCTCTGCCAGGCTGAGTCCATGCCTCAGTCATCACAGTCCTGCTCTTGGGAACAGGATAGAAAACAACACTTCATAAGGAGAGCAAAGGGGTTTTGGTTAGGTTCATCCTTAACCAACAGGAAAGCAACAGGCTGAATTGGCTTTGAGCTGAGCTCTGTGCCAGTATAAACCAGTCTAAGGGGCTGTGGCCTCTGCTGAGTCACACCACATGAGGTACATCAGGACAGTTATGGAGCTGCTCACATCACAAATGACCCCGCAAGGTCTGCTTTTAATACTGTAAATACACATTTCTCCTTCACCATAAGCAGATTTCCAGGTGCTACACTTTGGCATAGACCAGACAGGAAACACATGTGTAAAAGTGAAAGCTTTTCCTGATTGTTTGCACGACCGTTTGATTTTCCAGCAACAGTAACAGCCTGATTGCTTCACACCACCTTCCCTGCCTGCAGCCCTGGGGCAGCAGCACTGCCTCGTGTTCCCCTGGGGGAGAGCAAAGCTGTGCTGCTGCCCTGGCTCTGCTTTGCCAGCACTGCCCAGACTGGCACCAGACATCCCAGCACGGCTCTGGCTCTGCGGGCACAGCACCCACCTGCACACCCAGAGCTGTGGCTGCCAGGGCAGCAGGAACATCACTGAGAGCAAAAGTCACAATAACCCTTTCACCTGTGAAATCGTGTCCTTTCAGAGCATTAGCAAGTCCTGCTTGACTCGCTCTGTAATTAATAAACCTTTTAATTCATCTTGTAGTGCATTTCTCCACCCAGGACCAGAAAATATGGAATACTGCTGGTTTGAGAAAAGCATCTAAAAAAAAAAGAAATAAATGGAGGGAAGACAGTGAGAGGAGGAAGGTGAGAAGCAACTGGAAAGGATACGAGGATCCTGAGAGGCAGGCATTCAGACAAACATAACTTAAACGGTTCAACTATATATCACTGCAAATAGAGTTCTGACCAAAAATAATAATTACTTTATATATATATATGTATATATTGCTATGTCATTCAGTTCAGCTAAGAGGTCTGAGGTCCTCACGGGGTGCTCCTGCAGGCAGCACAGCCCGAGCTCCTGCAACATTAAGGCTTCTGCTTTGCTGCTTTGGAAGGGAAGGGCGCCGAGGCGAAGGGATCCGCGGCGGGCAGCTCCGTAGTCCTGGCAGACAGTGGGACAAGGGACACAGAGCCCGCTATGGCCTGCCTGTTGGCCTGAGACACCACCTTGTAAGCAGCTATGGGCTTGGCCTCCAGCCCCGGCCCATCCTCGGGGCTGTAGTGCCGGGAATACTTGGCCAGGGACTGCGGACGGAAGGGCTTGCTGGCCACGGAGCCCAGCGCGTCGCCCTGCTCCGGCAGCGCTGCCTTAGCAGGGCTGCTCTCCTGGGCCTCCACGGCTCTGACCGAGCAGGGCTGCAGGCTGCCTGGCTGAGCAAAGGCAGCAGGAGCATGTGGAGCTCTCACCGAGGCCGCTGGATCCAGGAACAGGGGCTGAGCTCGGCCGTCGCCCCCCTGGCTCAGGAACACGGGCGGCGTGAACGGCTCCTTGTGGGAAGGCAGCTCTTCCACGCTCTTCTTCTTAGTGAAAGGGGCTCTCAGAAACACGTCTGCTTCCTCTGGGTGCCGTAGAGCTGCGCTGCCCTTACAGATAAAAGGAGCTTTGGTAAAGACATCCACTTCATCGGGGACCTTCCTGGAGCTGCGGAAAGGAGCCGTGGCAAACACATCGGGTTCGTTGAAAACCTCCCCGCTGTGCGACTGGAAGGCCGGGAACAGCGGCTCCCCCGCTCTGGCCTGGGACTGGGGATCCTCCTTGGAGGCCTCGTGCCTGGCCACAGGCTGCAGGAACCCCGGGCACAACTTGCACGTCTCCTCCTCCTCTTCTGAATCCATCAGTAAAGGCCTGGAGCCGCTGCAATCCAGAATATCTCCCTCGTGGTCTGTCCCCTCTCCTTCGCTGCTGTAGAAGGAGCTGTTGCTTGAAGGACCATCTCTGGCCAGGTACTCTGACTCCGAGTTGTGCTGCACTTTCCCCTCCAGCATCTCGGGCTGGCCCTTGTACAAGGTGAGTCCATCTCTGCCAGGATCTCCCTTACAGAGCTGGAGAGCTGCGGCTGGGAAGCGGCCTGGATCCCTGTGCACACCTACAAACACAAGAGAAGGGCGTTACTGACACAGCTCAGCAAGCACAGCAAAGCACACTGCACAGGAATGTCAGATGGAAACCACCACCATGCATGGAAAATGGGCAGGAGAGGGAGGGCAAATCAATGAAAAACACAATGCCAGGGAAGGTGTTGGCGACGCGGCCCAGGGGCACCACGGGTACCACTGCTGAGAGCATGGGAGATGTCTGACACACACGTGGGCACACACAGCACCCTCAGCACCATCCCACCAGGTCTCTCCCACCCACCCCTGACAGCAGCCACCAGCACAGAGTGTTTCCCTTCCCAACGTGCTGCCCGAGGGAAGCTCCAGCAGACAGACAGGTTCTGTCCTTCCAGCTGCTCTCCAAGCACATCTACTGCTTGGCCTGGCCTCTCTTCCTGTGGGCCAGCCCACAGATAGGTGGAATTGCTTGTGGAACACGTGGGGATGCCCCAAAACCTGCTAAAATAACAGGCCCATTTCAAAGACTGAAGGTCAGCTTGCAGCTTTTAGTGAATCCTAAGTAGCAGCTATTTTAGTAGCAGCTATTCTTTTACACCACTGCCAGACAAATGGTTTTTACACACTCCAGGAGCCACCAGGAGGCTGGCTTTGCCTTAGGACTCACACAGACAAAACAGAAGATCTCTTACCTTCACAGAACTACTGGCAGCTTAGAAGTGTCATTGGACTCGTTAGCAAGAGGAGAAAATCACATGAAAACTAAAACAGCAGGAATTGCAGGAAGAAGGAGGAGGGTGAGGAGGCTGGTGGTACCCAGGGTCAGCAAGGCACCAACAACACACCCTGCAGTGCCAGACCTCACCCAGGGAAAACTCTGCCCAGGTTAATTGGTCATGTTTACCATCACAGCCCTGGGGCACCAGAGACACAAAACATCCCCTTCTCCATCACTGCTCACAAGGAAAGACACAGCAGCCATTCAGGAGGCATCAGAAGCAGCATTTATTGGGAGCTCTTCACCTGGGAACATCACACTGCTAAATAAAGTCAGCGCAGGAATGAGCACATGGGAGCAGGTACTCCACCAAAATCCCCTCTCTCTCCTGCAGCCCGTGCTGTGCACACTGCTTTTCCCTCAGGGGCCACTCTGGGATGCCAGGAGCAGCAGAGCTCCCAGGGGACTCCCACCCTGGCCAGGGGTCACTGACAGGCTGAGCCAGAGCAGGACCAGCTGAAGGACCATGGAAACATGGAAAGGACCATGGAAGGACCATGGAAACCCCTCTGGATCCACCCTGAGCCAGGGGAAAAGGCATTCAGCACGAGAGCAGGGGCAGGCACAGCACCAGAACAGCACAGCTAGGTGGAACCTTCCTTCTGACTTGTGTAGGCCTGTGCCCACCAAGCCACGACATCTGGGACAGGGTAAGAGGGAGGACAGCACCTGAAGCCACCTGCTCAGCAGCACTCAGCTCTGAATGTGGGGACCCTGCTCAAGAAGCAGAATGCCTTGTTGTGGGAAAAATTCCCTCTTCTGATGTTGTCTCTGCCCACTCATGTGAGAAGGGCACCAGATGCTCAGCAGCAGTTTTCTCCTGCACAACACCAGTGTGTGTAATATTTGATTCCAGGGTCAGACACACACACTAAAGAAGATTTCAAACTATACTCAGGCTCTTTTTCAAGAGGGAGAACCTTAAAAAAACCCCTCAGATCACTCAATACCCCAGGAACACACTCTGCAGGTATTCAGAGAGTAACCTGGGAGAGCTTTACCCCAGGTGGCAGCCCTGGCACCTGGAGTTTCCCCAGCTTCAAGGAAAACAGTGCCCTGGAGTGGCAGAGTACTGAAATAACAAAGAGGAAGACCAGAAAAGATTTACTCCCTATTAACAAGAGGCAGAGCAGTCACTACAATGGTGAGGAATTCACTTCTGGAGCAGAGCCCAAAAAAAAAAGGTGAGGGGAGACAGAGAAATTCCTGGAATCTAAAGCTCCCCTTCCACCAGGAAACTCCTGATTTCATCAAGCCAGGCAGGACTCAACACCCAGGAAGAGGCAGCTAAAGATCAGCACAGTTACCAGTGTGCAGAATTACTGGTTTGGAATTTTTAATCACTCCTTCATTCTTGCACCGTGCAGGTTTTCCTTGTACTCCAGTTCCTAGAAGCAAACTGTTCCAGTTTCTAGAAGCAATCCCATGAAACAACAGTCCAGAACAACCCCACCCAGCCCTTCCAGCAAGGAGGAACAGCACAGCCACAAAGGTCAGGGACACCTGTGGCACTGCACAATTTGCAGGATCAAGTGTTTGCTCAGAGCCACTCACAGTGGGAGACCTGGAGGCAGATCCAGAGCCTCCAGCTCCAGAGGATGAGCAATTTAATGCTGTAATTCTGCCACACCTGCACCTGGCAGGAGTTCAGCACATCAACAGCTCAGGAACAGCCTGACCCCTGAACAACAGGAGCAGCCTCATTCTGGGAGATGTCCCCAGAACAGAGATGTCCCCAGAACAATCCCAGCCCCAGAACAATCCCAGCCCCAGAACAGGGATGTCCCCAGAGCAGGGATGTCCCCAGAACAATCCCAGCCCCAGAACAAGCCCAGCCAGCAGCCCCTCCTGGCTCCCCAGGCCCAGCACAGTGAGTGAATTTTTAAACAAGGTGGTTTTGCACAGCTTTTAGGCCAAAGAACACCACTAGTGCTCCTTTACAAGAAGCTCCCTCTAAAAGTGATTTTGCTCCCCAGATTGGCTCAAGCTGCCCTGGCCTGTGCTGGGGGGGCTGGAGGAGGATGCAGATCACAGAGCCAGGATTCTCCCACCCACTGTCCCAGCAGCTTGCACAGCACCTGAAGCCCTGGCCAGGGAGGTCCCAAGGGATCCTGAGAAGACTTGGACAGTCCCAAGCCAGGGAGCTGCACCTTCTGTTTTGGGACAGATGCTCCCAACACAGTGGATGGTGTCAGAAATGACTGAACTCATCTGGTTAAAGAGGAACAGGAGGTTTCCAAGGGCAGGGCCCTTCCCAGCCTGAGCCCCTCAGAGTAAGCAAGAACCAACACCAAAATTCCAACCATTCCTTTGAACCTCTGCCACCCAAACCCAGAGCTTGTTCCTGCACCCAAAGCACGACCCTGAGGTGAAGGGAAATTGCTCCACGTGCTGTGCTTGTGTTTGACCCTGCCAGGAGATCCACCAGAACAGGCACTGGCAGCTCAGGCACGAGGGCACTGCCATGGGCAGAGCAGCACAGCCCTGCTGGGGTGGCACTGGGCACCCCCTGAGCCCTGCAGAGGGGACAGGAACCTCCCCAGCCCCAGGCACGAGGGCACTGCCATGGGCAGAGCAGCACAGCCCTGCTGGGGTGGCACTGGGCACCCCCTGAGCCCTGCAGAGGGGACAGGAACCTCCCCAGCCCCAGGCACGAGGGCACTGCCATGGGCAGAGCAGCACAGCCCTGCTGGGGTGGCACTGAGCACCCCCTGAGCCCTGCAGAGGGGACAGGAACCTCCCCAGCTCCAGCCAAGCTCCAGCACTGACTCTCAGCCCCCCAGGGGACACCAAACGTGTCCCACGGGACCCAGGGTGAAGCTGTCACACAAACTCCTCAGACTGAGCAGCACCAGCACCAAGCAGAGCCGTGGGACACTCAGAGCTCCTGGAGAGGCTCAAATGAATCCCCAAACTCCACTCATCTCTCAGCTCCATTCGCTCTGCAAGCACAGGGTGAGCATTTTCTGATGAAGGAGGTCTAAGAACACTCTAAAACATCAGATTTCCACCCACACCCATGAACAGCTACTTGAAAAAGCAATAAAATAAACATTCACATCTGCTTATTTAATAGCATTATTAACAACCCAGTGCATTTGTCATTTTTTCCAGAACCCTTGAACAAGCGCCATTAGATTTAAAATCTTAAACATTCTTTAAAAGTACTTTAATTCACAGAAATCTTTGTTTCTAATATACAGTAGATGGTTACTTTTTAAAATCCATTCTCTTTTCATATAATCTCAGTATCTGACTATACAATAACTTTCTATCTATAGCATCTTCATGTTTTCCAGTCCAGCTCGCCTGTGCTTTAGGAATATAAAACAAAAAAATAATAAAGTTTCTATCCACAATTTTCCTAAGGTCATTTCCATAGTTCTCATGTAAAGCTTCTCCTGGAAAGTGCAGTATACACATGTAATGATACAACACACGTAAGCAATACTTTTATTAGTAAGTGTAGGGTTTAAAAGAAGAGTAATTAATGTAGAGACACAACCGATGGGAGCTCTATGTACAGAATTTGTTCAACTAAGTCTTGGGCTGGGGGGGAGATGGAGAGAGGAGAGGAGGAGTCACAAACGTGGGGTTCTTCCCTTCCCAGCGAGGTCGGCACAGACATTCAGTCGCTCGCACTTTCGCACGTGGGAACTGCACTGGTACTAATACAGCTACAAACACAAACACGGGGAGCAGGAAGCTGGGGAGAGTTCCACTAAGAGGAAGAGTCCTTCTGCTCACAGAGGGCTTTCAAACACGAGATAGAAATTCCAGGCTTCGTGGTAAGCCAAGGAGAACGAGCTGAGCGGATCCAGCTACGGACAAACCAAGCGAGAGGGGGAAGGAAAAGGGAGAACCCATCGAGTTGTAGCAGCACTGATTTCAAACCACCTGAACCCAGGGCATGCGTGGTCACAGAGACTGGGGTGGAGAAAGGCCCACAGGAATCTTTGTCTACTGAAACAATGGCTCCATACTGAACTGGGGTGCACTATAGCAGTTACAAGAGAAAATGGAGAACCCAGAACAGATACCAGATGCTTGACTAAAACCAGGATTAAAAATAGACAAACAGCCGTAGGACAATTTGTTTCATACACCATTTACAGTAGGTTGAGGGGATTTTCTTTTTTTTCCAGTCAAACACAGAAAAGAAGTCACAGAAAATACATCTGCTGCTGCCCTTTTCACCCCAAAAAAGGTCAGTGAAACACTAGTCACAGCCATACTCACATGGATTTGGTTCAAAACCTTGTCACGCTTCACTTAGGGTCATTTCTGCAGCTTTAACAATCTGTTTTGGTTTTTTTTTCTTTTTCCTTTTCTCTTTTTTTCCCCTTTGCTCTGTTTTCCCTCCCCCAGGAAGTGCAGTTTGTTCCCAGCAGGATTGTCAAACAGCAAATCATCACCTGGGGGCAGCTGGAAAACTCTTCACGTGCACCATCACCAGAGTATGGCCGGGAGGAACTCGGGGCTTCCTCCTCCTCTGAAGCAACTCAGAGGCACCAGCTCTCCCACCCCGTGTCCTGCAGCTGAGGGATGTCCCTGCCACTGTCCCCTGGCCCCTGCTCCTGCCCAGCCCTGGGGGAACAGAAGCAGAAGCAGAGCCCAAAGCCAGGTGGGGCCGCGCTGCTCACGCCCTGCCCGGGGACAGGAGGTGGGGCAGGGTCCCAGAGCAGCCCCAGCTCCCTGAGCAGGGCCAGGGGGCTCTCAGGGGGCTCCCCTGGACACGGCCATGGGTCAGGGGGCTCCCCTGGACACAGCCATGGGTCAGGGGGCTCCCCTGGACACAGCCATGGGTCAGGGGGCTCCCCTGCACACGGCCATGGGTCAGGGGGCTCCCCTGCACACAGCCATGGGTCAGGGGGCTCCCCTGCACACAGCCATGGGTCAGGGCAGAGGGAACCCTCAGGGCTCTACCAGCCTGAGAGAGACCAGAACTGAGCCAGAACCTTCCCCAGGGCACGGCAAGACAGGGAGAGAGGTGGCTGACTGTCTCCTGTTGGCAGATTTTCCTCTTAATTAAAGGAAAAAAAAAAAAAAAAGAAACGAAAAAGCCCCAAAGAAGCACAAGGAAGGAAACTCTTCTGGCAAGGAAACCGGAGGTGTGGGTACAGAAACTGCATCTGCTACTGTGTCACTGCTACAGGTCTATGAGCTGATCCACCAGCAGCAGAGACCTGGCTATGTTGGGAAGACTGGACTCAGAGCTTCCACTGTTGTTTCTAGAATGCCCACCTGAAAGTGTGAGAGACAGGAGTTCAGTATTGAGCAGGACACACACACGCACGACAGTTTTCAGAAGTTCAAGATCAAGAAAGAAAGAAAAAGTCAAAGCAAAACAGAATTTGCTCAAGTTCTTCTTGTTATTTGTATCACCCAGAAATGAATCCCCTGCTTGCTGCTCACCCTCTCCCCCCAAACCAAACCAGCACAGCAAATCCCTACAAACCCATTCTTTCCACAAATTTATCCAGAACCCTGTCCTTGCTAAGGGATCTCTAAAACAAATTCAAGGATTCCCACAGGCCACAGGTCAGAATTTTAAATCTTGAAATCAATTTTAGGAGCACCTTTGGGTGCTTTGAGCTGCTTCCAGGAGAACTGGGCTATCATGGGACTGGGATACTAAAGGAGAGACCCACAGAATGGATTGGGCTGGAAAGGACCTTAAAGTCCACCTGGTTCCAGCTTCTCTTGGCC
Organism: Passer montanus; assembly: GCF_014805655.1. Classification (NCBI taxonomy): domain Eukaryota; kingdom Metazoa; phylum Chordata; class Aves; order Passeriformes; family Passeridae; genus Passer; species Passer montanus. Next base: position 1,922,158 of record NW_024356616.1, on the reverse strand, counting down.
CAGCCTCGGGAGAAATCCCTGACTTCCAGAGGAGTTTGTAATGCCTGAACTGCTCCTAACGAGTGTCAGCCTCTGAAAGCCAAGCCTAGTGCAGAGCAGGGTTCAGCACGTTCCTGCTCAGACCAAAAATGGGAGTGAGGGAAGCCAAAAGGTTCTGGGAGAAAAAAAAAGGCAAAAAAGCCTTTAAAAAAAAAAGTCTTGGATTTGTCTTTACACCTCCCCAAGTACATCAAAGCTGCAATCACAAAATCCTCTCAGTGGGACCCAGCTCAGTGATCCTTCCCTGCCTGCTGCTGTCCCTGGAGAGCTGAGAGCACAGCTGGGCTGCTGCTGGCAGAGATTCCCCAGGGGATCTGGGGCCAGGATAAGGAAATGAGCAGCTGCCCCCTCACTGCCCTACAGCTCTGCCTGCCCAGAGCTCCTCAGGGAGGTGGGACAGAGAGCAGACTTCTGGGATTTCACAGCCCATGTGCTGCAGCACCACTGCCCCAAAACTAATTCATATCTCCACTGTTTGCCTTTTTTCCTTCCCTTTGTCACTCCCACATCCTGGCTTACCTTGTGAATTTTTGGATATCAACACTGGAATTGGGTCAAACTCATCTTCTGTCACTTTTTCAGAGCCCTCAGGAGCATCAAAGCCTGATATCAGGTTAGTATCTTCTGCAGCATAGAAGAGAAATAAGGGTAAAGAAGCAAAGACAGCAGAGAGGCTGGTTAGAATTGCCAGGAAGTGTTAGAACATCTGAATGTTTTCAGAGACAGCACTTAGAAGCAGGAGTTTTATTTCAAAGGTGAAATGAAGTTGGTAAGTCTGGGCAGGAAAGAAGAGAGGCAATGAAACACAGAAGTGGAGGGGATCAAACCAAACCAAGCAAGACCCAGAACAAAACCTGAGCAGTCTGAAGGCTCAGCTGGAGCTGTGGCAGAGGCCTGGGTAAGCTCCCAAGGACTGAAGGTGTTCTTGGTCATGAGCATGGTGTGAGAGCTCAGGCTGCCTCTCTGGCTCTCATGCACAGGGAGAGGAAAAGGGCTGGGGGAAAAAAACAAACCACAGGAGAAATTCCAGTCATCGACGTGAGACAAACCCCTGAGCTTTCACCCACAGCAATAAAACAAGAAGGGCAGCATGGAGTCTGATTTCCAGGGAGTTTACCTGCCTGCAGAGTGCTGTGAGAGGTTTTCTAGAGGCCCCCAGGGCAGTTCTGGGAGATAATTCCACTGATTTCAAACCACATCAGCTGCAGTTCAACACGTGGGAGAGGCACTTTCAACCATCTCCAGGGATGAGATGATTTATCCACCTCATCAGGCAATTATGTACTTTCAGAGTCTCACACTCCCTGGCCATCACTACTTGTTCCTTCAGACACCTCAACTACCCTCCCAAATCTGCTCCTCAGCTCCTGCATGAAATGTTCCTGAAAGCTCAGCAAGGACACATCCACCCAACAGTTTTCATGGGCAGAACATTCCTGCCTGACTCCTGCTGGGAATAAAAGATTTCCACCTAAAGCTGACCAAGACTGAACAGCTCTGGGGAGAGGTGAGGCAAGAAAGCACTTGTGGAACTGCTCTGGGGGATCAGACCCAGGGAAAACAACCCCAAAATGCTACAGGAGAGCAGTGCAAGTGTCACACACACACACACAGGTCCATCTGAACAGGAACTGTCACTGTCACCTCTCTGTCCCCAGTTATTTATTTGTGCCTCTTCCACCACCCTGGGAGCTCCTGCAAGGATCCCACTGCCATGGCACTCCTGCCAGGCTCCCACTGCCATGGCATTCCCACTGCCACGGCATTCCCACTGCCATGGCATTCCCACTGCCATGGCATTCCTGCCAGGCTCCCACTGCCATGGCATTCCCACTGCCATGGCACTCCCACTGCCATGGCATTCCCTCCCCCAGCTCCAGGGGCTGCTGCAGGAGCTGTGCCCAGCCCTGAGGACAGGGACAGGCTGGCCAATGTCACACAGCCCCTCAGTGACTTGTGCCATCCCAAGCAGAAACATCCTGAGTTCTGCAAATGCAGATTCAGGGACCCTGAAGGCTCAGCACCAAATCCAGCAAAGGACAAGGAAAGACTGCAGTGGCAGGGCTGAAGGGTCAGCCCCAGATCCCACTGATAAAGGGTCACAGCAGGGCTGCCTTTCCATGATCCCACTGATAAAGGGGTCAGACCAGGGCTCCCTTTCCATGATCCCACTGATAAAGGGTCACAGCAGGGCTGCCTTTCCATGATCCCACTGATAAAGGGTCACAGCAGGGCTGCCTTTCCATGATAAGGGATCAGATCAAAAATAAAAAATGAGTCTGATGTTTAATTATAACCACACCCAGAGCTAAAAGTGAGGTTTGCAAAGAAGCCATCAGTGAGTTCTGGAAGGTTTCAGCACCTTGCCCCAGCCCCTGCTAACTGTGTCTCACCTTGCCCAGCACACGTGAGCCTCTCCCATCCCAGAGGGAAGAGCAGGGCAGCCCTGGAGAGCCATGCAGGAAATTCATTTTCTCAGTAAGCCACAGCAGCACACCTGGGCTCTGCTGTGCCCCAGGATGGAGCTCCACACACATCTCAGTGCAAAGTGAAGGGGCACAGGGGTGGATCACAGCCCTGAGCAATCAGAATGACTGCCTGTTTAACCCAAAAGCTCTGTGGAAAGCACAAACTCATTCTGAAATGCCATCAAGTGTGAAAATTGATTCCAGGCTGTTTTTGCAGCAATTCCTCTGAGGCCAGAGCATTTCTGTGGCTGTAGGGACACTCACCAAGTGAGCCAAGCACCCCCCAGCTCTGAGGGGCACCAGGAGTCAGCTCTGGGCCTCCCTTTCAGGGCAATAAACAGCCCAGGAGCCCTGGCCCTCCCCCTCAGGCTCCCATTCACAGCTGGGCTCAAGAACTTCTCCTGGTAAGGCCAATGTTTTCTAGGGCTGGAGGAGCTCATCTGCCTGGGATGCTAACTGCAACAAACCACAGAAAATTCCTTTTGCTCCAAAACCTTGTGACAGATGATCATCAGGCTCCCTTCTGGAATTAATAATGCAGAAAAACCACAAATCTCAAATGCCACGTGGAAAAAGCAAACCCAGGATGCATTCAGTGAGGAAGGGCTGCACACAGAGCCCACCCTTCCTGCCTGCTGGATCCCCCCCATGGAAACAACTCCACTTTGGACAAACTCTGTCTTTACACTCAAGCTGAATAATTGGGGTTTTTTTCTCCCTTAGTACATCAGTGCACATTCCAAGTTTGAGCAGCTTGGGAAGCAAACAGAGCAGTGGCTTGGGGACAAAAATAAAACATCAGAACAGGTCAGAGCACGTGTGTCTGTAAGACAGAAGGGCCAGGGCTCAGAGCAGAGGGCCAGTTTACCTTTGTGAGGCTGAGCTGTGAAAGCTACAGGAGCAAACTCATCCACGAGGTCAGCAGCAGGGTTAGAGAGCAGAGAACAGTCAAGCAGAGAGTCTTCCCCAGTGAGAGAGTCTGGATCCAGGTGAGCATCCCAGGGTGGCATTGGACAGGACACAAACAGTGTTAAGCTCTCACTGCCACATCCCCCTCACCCACAGGCAGGGGGGAGCACAGCTTTGGTGCAAAGGCAGCACAAAAACTGCTATTGCTTGTGATGGAGGAGATGCCACTGCTCCCAGGGAGGGCACACAGCCCCAGCACCTCCAGCAGGGCTCTGTCCCTCTGAAGCTGAGCCAAGGAACCCCACAGAGCCAGGGGAGGGGCAGGGAGAGGAGCTGCAAGGCCAGGGCACTCCCAGCACACACCTCTGAGAAGAGCTCGAGCCCATCTGCTGGGGGAAGTGGCCCAACCAAGGCTGCAGGAGCAGAATGTCCCAGGGGGGCACAAATCAGCTCCTGGCCCTTTCAGGGACTGCTCCTGAGCTCTAAACCACTTCACTCAGCACCTGCAGCTCAGGGAACACTGGCACAGACCCACAGAACCTCCTGAGTGGGAAGGGACCCCCAGGGATCAGAGCCCAGCTCCTGGCCCTGCACAGACACCCCAAGCCCACCCTGGGCACCCCTGGCAGCTGTGCCCAAAGGCTCCTGCAGCTCTGGCAGCCTCATGCCCATTCCCTGGGAGCCAGTGCCAGCACCCTGAGGGGAAGAACCTTCTCCAGTCCCCCCAGGGAGAGCAGGAAGCCCAGAGCAGCCCTGGGGGAGCAGCCTGAGCCCCCAGAGCCTGACCAACCTGTTCTGTTGGAGGCCACGGAGTCGCTGTGGGACACGAGGCGCTGGGCCAGAGGGGCCTCCAGCCCTGGGATCAGGCTCTCCACAGCCACAGCAGCTTTGCCTTTCCAGGAGAAGCCAGAGGTTAGTTTGCAAGGAAAAGCAGATGGAAACTGAGGCAGGAGTTGTCTGAATCTTTTACTGACTCTGTAGTGAGTGTCAGCTCAAGGGTTTAGTTGGTTTTCATTTTTTGATTTCAGCTTTTGTTCACTAGGATTTGTACAAGGCCAATTTGAAACAGCCAGAGATGGAACAGCAGGTTGTTGACACCTGCCCTGCAGCTGAACAGGAAGGGAATATCCACAAGATCCTTGTCCAGCAAAAGGAGAGCAGTGAGCACTGGAGTCCCCTTGCATTCAGAGTAACTGATCATTAAAATTCAGACAACTGCCAGAAACTGCCAAGGTAGAGGAAGTTTTATTATTACAGGGAGTGATGTCCTTCCTTTCTGTGAGAGGCACAGGGCACCCCCAGCTGGGACCCACCCCCCAGCAGCACCAGCCTGCACAGCCCCTGCCAGTAAATCACAAACCTGCAGCACCCCAGAGCCCTGACCTGCCTGGAGCCTGCTGCAGCCCACCTTCATCCCAGCTCCTCATCCTCCCCTTCCCCTCATCCTGCTGAGGCCACGGCCACAGACCAGGTCAAACACCAACTCTTGACCACAAATAAAGGCATTTTTAGCATCCTCCTCAATCAGCAATCACCTTTCTCCTCCCAAGAGAAGACACCGCAGTGCCACTGCCCCCTGCCCAGTGCCCACCCCACGGGGAAAGGCAGCTCAGCCTCAGCACCATCCAGGGGCTGCTCTGGGAGCCAGGGGAGCATGCAGAGGGCACAGGGGGGCACAGGGGGGCACAGGGGGGCACAGGGGGCAGTTACCATTGGCAGAGTCTGCCGTGCTGCCGAAGGGGTCAGCCAGAGGCAGCAGCTCGGGGAGCAGCAGTGCAGGCTCGGGAGATTTGAGGCCCTCAATCAGTTTTTCTGGGGCAAGCAGCAAAAGGAGGAAAGGAGGCAACAGAGAGAAAAGCAGAAGAAAGAAGAAGACACCATTAATGAGGAGCTCAGGGCTGGCTGTGCTGTGGGAAATGGCTCCAGCACAGAAACCTGAGTGCCCTGGGCAGCCACCCCTGCCATGCCAGGGACACCTCCCAGAGCCCTGGGCACTGCCAGGGATCCAGGGCCTCACCTGCTTCACTGCAGAAATTCTCTCTTGAACCTAAACCCACCTCCCTCAGCTCAGCACCTCCATCCCCTGCCCCAGCACAAGAGGCCCTGCCATGAAGTTTGTCCCCCAGCATCACTCAGGGCCATCAGAGGAGCCACCCAAGAGAGGTGAGGACATCCTCACCCACCCAGGGAGCCACTGCAGAACAGCCCACAGCAATGCCAGAGGTTTTACAGATCTATTTATATATATAGATAGAGATATAAGCACACAGATTCTGGGAACAGCCATGGTGCTCTCCCCACAGCTTCATTTTCCCTCCTGCCCCAGGGCACAGCTGGTTTTATGCACAGCTTTAGGCTCTCAGTGGTTCTTTGCCTGATTTTGTTTCTTGTCCCACAAGATGTCCTCTCAGGACATCCCACAAGAGCTCCTCCTGGCCCAGCTCAGGAGGAGCTTGCTGCTGCTGTTTCATTTTCTCTTGGCTTTTCTGCTCTGCCCCAGTGCAGCCAGGTTTGCTGGGGCTGGGCAGCAGCCAGGGAGACCATGGCCAGCTTTTAGAAGGTGTCAGAGCTTAAAAGCACAGAGGGGGATTAAAAAGTGCCCTCCCAGCCTGTTCCTGAGGTAGAGTCCAGCCACACATTGCAGCCTTTAAGATTTGTCAAGTTCTCTGTTCCTCACAGTAAGAAATTACTGATTGTTTCCTGTCAGAGCAAGGAAAGCAGCTGCAGAAGGAGCAGAGCAAGAGCTGCAGCTGATGGGTCTTGGAGCATCCCCAGGAGGCTGATGGTGGCTCCAGAGCCTGCAAAACCAAATCACTTCCTCCAGGAATGAAAGCAAGAGCCTCTCCTCTGCCTTGCAGCAGCACAAGGAGGAGCTGCAGCCACTGAATTAACTCTGGGTTTGAACCTTGGCATGAGCAGAGGCCAAACCCATCATGCAGTGGCTGAGAAGCTTTGGGCAATCCAGTGCTGGCCTTTCCTCCAGACCCTTTTCCCACACATGCACACCCCTGATGGAGTTTACAGTCAGTCAGTCTGCTCAGACTTTGAGCAAACTGACTTTCAACACCACTGCCAGAGATTCTGCTGCCATGCTGCTTTTACTGCTGGCCACACCCCCCTTCAGCCACAAATACTCAGAAAGCATTTTAGGAAACAGCAGAGTTAGGAAAAAACACCAATCAAGGTAATATCAATCACATCAATCTCAAAAATATCAATCAAGAGATGAGAGAGGCAAAGGGGCTGGGGGTTAGAGCAGGCTATTAGAAAGAACAGGGACTCCTGAAAACTTGCAAGTTAAAAGGGAGCAGAGAGCAGAGCTGTGTGCCAAGGTGAGGACACAGTGCCCAGCAGGCACGTGGCCAGGGCAGGAGGGGCACACACGGGGCTGGTACTCACTGCAGGGCTGGCACCCACTGCAGGGCTGCCCTGGACAGCACCAGAGCTCAGCAGAGCACGCAGCAGAGTCCTTTCCTTGGGGGGGCAGCTGGGGGAGAGAGACACGGCGCTGCAAATCCTGCAGGGACATCACCAGCTGGGCAGGGATCTGGCCCTGGCACAGCTGGGCAGGGACCGGGCACAGCTGGGCAGGGATCTGCCCCTGGCACAGCTGGGCAGGGATCTGGCACTGGCACAGCTGGGCAGGGATCTGGCACTGGCACAGCTGGGCAGGGATTGGGCACAGCTGGGCAGGGATCTGCCCCTGGCACAGCTGGGCAGGGATCTCTCACTGAGGAGAGGTTCTGCCCCTGGACTGATGAAGGTTTAGCAGGCTGAAACAGCCCTGCATGGTGCTCCCTGCACTAGGCCAGGGAAGGCACTGCACTCCCATTTATGAACTCTCCATTAATAAATTGATAAATGGGATTTACTCCACACTCCCATTTATTCCCGCTGCCCTGCTGAAATGGGATTGGTTCTCACACAACAGGGGCAGGAAGAGAAGGGGGATAAATGGAATCAGGGCTCTGCAAACACCACGGGGGTCACACTCAACAGTTGTGGATGTGGCAGCCTGCTCAGAGAGGGAAAGCCACAAAAGCTTTCCCAGAACTGGCCTGGGAGACTTTGGGGGAGCTGGAGATAAACAATGATAGCCAATTATGATAAACAACCTGTAGGTGTTGTTTCCCTATTATCTGTTCTCTTGTTATTCTCAGAATGTTTAAAAATTGGTGTCTTGTTAATTCTTCAATCGAGTGAAATGAATTGATTAAATGACCAATCAGTTGTTAATTCTTCAATCAGAAATGAATTGATTAAATGACCACTCAGGCCCACCTGTCTCAGACCAGTGTCTAAAAGAAGTGGCTCAGTAAAGACTGAGGCACTTGGGCCACTCAGCCTGATGATTCAGTGTAATTTCTTTTTAAACAGTGGCTCCTGAAGACAGCAAAACCAAGTCATTTCAGTTCCACGTTCAAGACCTCAAACATGTGTAAAATAGTAAATTGTCTCCCTTAAGATCAAACTGAAAGCCCAGACAGAAGAACACTGGACGCTCTTTACACTCATTTAGCTGGGATTCTCATGGTCTGCTGGCTTTGTTGCTTTAAATCATCACACCTCCAGCTTGTCCTCTCAGGAAATACAGCAATAAATCCATCGGGTTCCCACATGAGCAGTTGCCCTTTTGCATCTTCCCAGCTCAAGATGTAAACTCAGCTCATTAGTGCACACCCACAGCTGCTGTGCATGCCTAATTGTGCATGTGCAATTACTTTATCTCAATGTGTCATCTTGGTGCAAATAAATCCTCAGCAGCAATCCAGTTGTTTATTACAGCTGTGACAAACTGGGCACCCAGTTATCTGCTCAGAATTTATGGGCCTGCAGTAGATTTATGGTGATTAAAAACATCTCATCCAGTGTTTTGTTCCCAAAAAAATATAAAATACCCTCCTACATCAGCCAGAGTGACCCACAGAGAGAGCTCCCCTGACCAACCCAGGATTAGTCAGTGGTGAAGCCTGAAATAAGCTCATTAAGAACAACTTGGCTCATTTTCCTGCACATACACAAGGAAATATGTTTTCAGCATGAATATTTAATTCTCCCTTATTTTAACAGATGTTTTGCCATATTTTTCACATCCCTCTTGCCAGCTCCTCTTCCTAGTTACAATTCCATTAAGAACTGCAGCCATGACACAGGGGAGGAGGAGGAGGAGGAGGAGGGACACACTGACAGCACCCACTGCACCTGGGCTCTGCAAGGTCCTGACAGGCACCCAGGTGATGCCACCTGCTCCTCCAGGTGCCAGGGGGAGGAGGCTGGAGCTGAGCTTTAGGTGAAAAACCTGAGCTCAACTCCATAAAGTTTGTTTTTTTTCTGCTGAATTTATAAGCAGACAAACCCCCTCAGTTTCAAAGCTAAGGGCTGCTCTGTAGCTCTAGTCCTTGGAAATATTCATGAGCTCCTGGCCTCAGGTTTTACTTTAAAACAAACAAACAAATGAAATCTTCTTTTTTGGGTCCTCCAAAGCAGCAGTGACCCAGAGGCTGGGCTAAGGACAAGGATGGAGTTGTGCTCTGGGGCTCACTGGTGTGGGACCTGTCACACACCTTCACAGAGGGCTGAGAGAGGATAAAAACATCCCCATATTCCAAATCCCATCGATTTGCAAATAAGCTCCTAAGCACTTACATAATCTGTGCTAAAAAGTGTTGGCTGCTGCAGTCAGAAATGTGCACAGAGAAGGCTCAGAAGCAGCACTGCAAAGTAAATGAAATAGCACCAACTGCACTGGAAAATCTTGCCAAATCAGAAAAGGTCACATGGAACTTGTGCTTCACAAGATGCTCAGATTTGCAAGAGACTTTGGAAGCCAAAGAAGCACTGACTCTTAGAGGAAAGAAAGATTAACAATAATAAAACCTACAATTTCAAGGTTGGAAGCCATTTGAAAACAGCTTAAGTCAGAACCGGTAATTAATCACCTGGGGATTATTCCTCATAGAATCCTGGAATGGTTTGTGTTGGGAGGGACCTTAAAGCCCATCCCATCCCACCCCTGCCATGGCAGGGACACCTCCCACCATCCCAGGTGCTCCAGCCCCAGTGCCCAGCCTGGCCTTGGGCACTGCCAGGGATCCAGGGGCAGCCCCAGCTGCTCTGGGCACCCTGTGCCAGGGCCTGCCCACCCTGCCAGGAACAATTCCTCACTCCCAATCTCCCATCCAGCCCTGCCCTCTGGCAGTGGGAGCCATTCCCTGTGTCTGTCCCTCCTTGCCTTGTCCCCAGCTCTCCTGGAGCTCCTTCAGGCTCTCTGCTGCAGGCTGAACAACCCCAGCTCTGTCAGCTTTCCCTCCTAGCAGAGATGCTCCAGCCCTCCCATCACTTTTGGTTCTGAATGCTGAGCCTCTAAAGACACCCACCCACGTTTGTGGCATTAGGAACAAGGAGATAACCCCATGAAAACCATCCCCAGTGCCAGTGGGCCCAGCAGAGCCCAGGATTTCAGGTGTGCCTGAACAGCAGCAGAGGATTCAGAGGCCCAAACAAAGGCCAGGACTCTGCCCCCCTCCTCCCCCCAGCTCAGGTTACCTGGGGTGTCAGATAACGGGAGAGGAATGAAAGGATCAGGCACAGTCAGAAGAGGAGGGCTAGAGTCCAAACTCAGAATGTCTTTCGTTTTTTCAGCTGGTAGAAAAGAGGAAAGGAAAAGAAAAGAGAAGGCAGAGTGAACAGAGAAAAGGAGAAAGCACAGAACAAAACCCCAGCACAGGCACAGCCCCAGCTGTGGCCTGACACAGCCACACACAGGCACACTCTGACCAAGTGTGCTACTAAAAAGAATAAAAACCCAAACAAAACGACTGTTACCATGCAGCTCTCCAACACAATTTGACCCACAGATCTCAGAACATTCCCTGGCAGGGAGGAACTGTTATCTGCCTGCACAGCAGCACAAAAGGTGAAAGGTTTCACAAAGAACACACAGTCTGCAATAAAATCTGCAGCACTTTGCACCAGCCAGGCTGGGAGAGGCTCCTGTCTCTGAGAAAGAAAGAGAAGGGCTGGAAGTGCCCAGCCCAGCCCCAAGATACCTTCCTGTGCCAAGCCCCAGGACTGGGAAATCAAGGGGCACATTTTGAAGACAGACAGTGCAGGAACTGACCAGGGTACAGCAAGCACAGAGCCCAGGGCACACAGATGCTCCTCAGGCTCTGCAGAAGGTGCTTTACAGCTCAACGTGGAGCTGCTGCTGCTCAGCATCATCCACAAAGGCTGATGGAACACCACAAACTGCTCACAGCTGGACAAACCCAGAAAGCAACTCCCCAGGAGCACTCCTGTGCCAGGGACTTCAACTCCTTAATTCTCTGGTAAGAACCAGCACACCAGGCTCAGTTATAAGCTCTCCTAAATCTCCTTTTATAAATAGAAATAAGCACAAATGGATTTGTCACTCCTAGCCCCACAAAGGCTTCTTCAGCCTCTTCCCAGACTCCTCTCACCAAGAGTTGTTTTGTTTCTGTGGGGAGGCATCAGCCAGGAGCATTTGTCACCAGGGGGACGATCCCTGGCTTCTGGAGCTGCTGGGAGCAGCTTTGCACCTCTGTGCTTGGCAGGTCTGAGCTGCCCCAGTGAGAACTGAGGCTGAAGGAGCACAAATGGGCAGCAGCACTCACCAAGGGTCTTTGGCACAGAAGGGGCTGCTCACAGCAAAACCTTGGGACACAAGGACCAGAGGAGAAGCAGACAAGGTCCCACAGGCAGAGAAACTCCTCAGAGCAGCCAAGGTGGAGCCACACAGCCCAGCCAGTGCAGAAATTACTGTTTTCATCACTTCACATGTCAATTATGAGACTGTGCTCTCCTCCAAGGACTTTCCCTGCTCACTCATCCCTGCTGCAGAGATGTTATCCTTGTTCCTCTGTCCTCCAAACAGATCAGAACACCTCCCAGCCAGTTCCCTCACTGCACCTGGCAGGTTTTACTCCTTGTTATGAGCTCCATGGAACTTCCACACGCTAAGAAGCTTCCTTGGGAACTCAGGGCTCAGTTTCTTCCCACCCCTGCTTCCCCACACTGTCCTGTCTCTGCCACCCACCTGTGACATTCCCTCCTCTCCAGAAGTGCCAACCCTATTCCCTGCAGTGCCCATACACTCAGTTTGTACCAGTTTTCCTTCCCTTTCCAAGAGGTTCTGGCCATGCTGTCCATGCTCCCAGACTCACCTGGCCCAGCAGGGAAGGAGGAGCCACCAAAGGCATCTGCTGGGGCTGTGGGGGCTGCGGGCTGGAAACCTGGCATCAGGTTCTCTGTGGAGCTGCCTGCCTTTTCTGGAGCTTTCCCTGGAAAGCAGACCCAGAGTTAGGGGGAAACCTCCATTCTGAAACTTCTGTTCTATTCTGAAAGTAGGCTGCTCATCTGTACTTTCAGGCCACTATTCCACTAAGTGACTCAAGGCCCTTGCTGCAAATCCCAACTTGCAGATGAAGCAGAGTTTAAACTGCAGCTTCCACAGACACTTGAGTACCAGTCAAAGCAGCTGGTACCTCTGCCTTGGAGGCACCACTGAACTGCAAACAGAAAGAACCTGGAAGGATTTAGCCAGAGGATTGTAAAAATCCAGGGCACCAAAAGCATCCCCAGCCCATGGCACCTTCCCCTTCCAGAGCAGGCAGGTGTTAGAGCACCCTGTGCACCTACCATCCCCCAGCTTTGCAAAGTCCTTGTTCAGCAGCTCCTCAGCTGTCAGCTTGGAGAAGTTGTCATCGTCAAAGGGGTTCCACGTGGACACGTCAGGGGGGTTGTAGACATTCTGCTGTGAGGTCCTTGGCGAGCCCGAGGGCGTGGTGGAAGCAGATCTGGATGGGATCACCCCAAACAAGAGCCATTAGCCACCCATCTGAAACCCCCTGGGCAGCACTATCAGCTGGTCCTAGCCACTACACTCTAATGACTTCTAATGGCTACACTCCTCTAATGACTTCCCAATTAAAACATGCAGTGTAAGTTACTGCAGTCCCACGCTCAGAAGCCTGAGAGCACTGAGGCTGAGCAGCCACAGCTCAGGGGTTAAAACCAACAGCCAAAAGGCTTCTTGCCTGTAGACACTGTAAAAGTGACCTAGCAAGCACTCCTAGGGAATCAGAGCTCCATTAAGATCTCCAAGACCATCAAGTCCAAACTTCAGGAAGTCCTGGTGTCAAGCAGTGAGAACAAAGTGCACACCAGGGCTGTGGCTGAAATGCCACTGATTTTTGTGAGCCAGAGAAGGCCCTGGTCACCCAAAGCTTTTTGGGAGCTCAGACAATTCATCAGGACTTCGGGGCAAATTTTCCAGTGTAGAGGATTTTGTGGACAGCTGGCTAGCTGACAAAGGTCACACTGACATAATACCGTTAGTTCAGCACGAGGCAGACAAAGATAGGAGTCAGAAATCAGTGTCTAGGAGTTTGGGGGAGAGGATCGTTAGCTAGCAACATGAAGAAAAGACAAGAAAAGCTCCAACAGAACAACCACAAGGATGTAGAAGTAGGTGTAGTTAGCTGCTAAGTAACTAACCAATAATGAGCTTGCCTTTTGCAGTATGCATTAGCCTCATTAACACCAATAGAACTACGTGTGCCTATCAATAAACTCTGGGGATTTGCTGATCACTCGTATTGCGTGCCGCGTTTCTCCCGCCGACCTCAACAAGTGGTGACCCCGACGTGATACCAGTAATGGCAACCACGGTGGATGGGTGACGAGTTCAGGTCCTGTAGCAGCAAGGACAGTGAATAAGCACTGCTGAGAAAGCAAAAGGTGCTGCACCCTGGGTGATCCCATGGGAGAGCCCGGCCAAAACCTTTGTAGAGGCTGCATCAGCGCCAAGATTCTCAAAACAGAAATGGAAAGGCAAGCAGCGTATGATTGATTTACTTGCTTTTTAAAAAGCATCAGGTTAAGGACATAGATTTGCAGGAAGAGCTCCCCCAGCTGTATGCACAAGGACTTTTCCAGCATCCTCACACAGTACATGGATTAAGAGTGGTGGGGACAGTCCTGAGGGAGCGGCGGTGACGGCGGCCGGGACGGGCGAGCCCCGCCGGCGGCGCGCAGGAAATCAGCATTCAGCTGCTCAGAAAAATGAAGATGCTGCTCAGAGGAAGGCAGATCTGGAGGCTGCACTGAGAAACAAGATGGAATGTGAGAAAAAAGCGTTGTCTGTTGTTGAGCAGCTCCTGGAAGAGGACATTACTGAAGAGTTCCTTCTGAATTGTGGAAAATGTTTTACTCCATCTCACCATAAAGACGTTGTTGATGAATGGTCTGTCATCAAACTGTGTGGTTATCCTCTGTGGCAGAATAAGTTGGAAAATGTGCCAAAGCAGAAGCACAGAATTTCAACAAAAACAAACAAACAGAGTTTATGATATCACTAAAAAAAAGTGCTTTTGCAGCAACCTCAACACTGTTGCTGCAGGGGAGTCTGAAAACAGTTTGAACTACTCTTTACCTTTCACAGGCTCAGGTGGAATAGTTAAGCCTGTGCCTAGTTATGAAGAATTAAAGAAGAAACAGAGTTCCTGGAACTCTGAGTAAGAGAGTTCTATAAAGGAAGGTGCGTCTTGGCTGAGGAGGCAGCGACACAAGTGCAAGCAGGGAGACATCCAAGCAAAGACAAAGATGATCAACAGGAAGATCTCACCTTCCCACTTGTTGATTCAAAGGCACAAATGCAGATTAGGAAGCGAATTGTCCTTGAAAAACTGAGAAAAGCATTATCTGCAGTTTTGGGCCCTCTTCACATTGCTTCAGGTGATGTCTACACAGAGCTAAAAAATCTTGTCAAAACTTTCCGGTTAACAAACAGAAATATTACACACAGAATGCCTGAGTGGACTCTCATTGCTATCAACCCCTTCTATTGTGAAAAATTATTCCCAGGGAGACAAAATGTCATGTAAAGATGAAAATATTAGCAAGGATTTAATTACCCAAGGTGTCTTGGAAGACAGAGCATTTGGGAAAGGTCAGTCCGATCCTGTTGTGGGGTCATCAGTCGATTCCCCAATGATTCAAAGTTTTAAGAATTATTTATATTAAGTTTATAACCTTTGTTATTTTCAGTTTTTGTAAGTAATGCTGATAGATAGTGATTGTTGTTAATATTGGATGAATGCTTTGGGAAGGTTGTCTTAACCCCTTCAAGCACTTCTTATTGGTGAGTCTCCAGATTTTTGTGATGAGAATTGTTATTGGTGTGTTGTTGTGGTGTTTGCAGCTGGCTTTCATGTGTTTTCCTATCTCTTTGTGCAATCACCTGCAAGACACGTGTCTCTTCAGGATCCTGTCTTTTTATTTCCTAACTACTTATATGTTTCTGAGGGTTTTTATCCAGATTGCCAGTCTGGTGGATCCTTTCAATTATTATTTCAGAAGTACTCCAGCAGAGAATTCAGGAAGTTTGCTGTGTTTGGAGAATCTCTATCCTGACAGAGGCTTTGAAAGTGTGCCTGTCAATAAACTCCAAGATTTGCTGACCACTCCTATTGCGTGCCACATTTCTCCGTTGATCTCAACATTCCAGTACTTCTTGCCAAGCCCTAAACTGAGGTCTTGAAGGCAAAGACTCACTCAGAGTTTTGTGCCTACCACCATTCAGAGCTTTGCACACAACACCTCCCAGAGCCTGACCCAGCCTTCACTCCACATGGGGCCCTGGGGCTACTGGGACTTGCTGAGGCTGAGCCCCAACACCCTGGGTAAACTTGAACTTGTTGAAGTTGAGCTCCAAAACCCTGAGCACCTACTTGGACTTGCTGAGGCTGACCAAGAGCTGATCCCCCCAGGCCCTGGGCACCTACTCAGACTTGTTGAGCCTGAGCCCCAGGCCCTGGCACCTACTTGGACTTGTTGAGACTGACCTCCAAAACTCCTGAGCACCTACTTAGACTTGCTGAGGCTGAGCCCCAAAGCTCTGGGCACCTACTTGGAGTTGCTGAGCCTGACCAAGAGCTGATCCCCAGGCCCTGACACCTACTCAGACATGCTGAGGCTGACCCCCAGGCCCTGGCACCTACTCAGACTTGCTGAGGCTGACCCCCAGGCCCTGGCACGTACTTGGACTTGTTGAGGCTGGCCTCAGCAGCCGCAGCCTGCAGCAGCTGGGTGGATTTGCTGGCGGGCACGCCGAACACGGCGCTGTGGGTGACGTCGCTGAGGATGCGGCGGTGCCCGGCGCGCTGCGCCTTGGGCGAGGACGGCGGCGTCAGGGAGCCCAGCTTCTGCCCCTGAGCCTGCTGCTGCTCCCTCTGAGCCTGCACCTGTGCCTGCCAGGGGGGGAAAGCACAGTGAGCTCGCTTAGAATGGTGGGCACGGGGAGAAAACAGCTCCTGCTGCAGCGCCCAGCCTGCCAGCCATGCACTGGGGGAGAAAACAGCACCCAGCATGCCAGTCATGGACTGGGGATGGTCTGGAGGGGAAAAACCAGACAAACAAAGGGATTTGCAGCTCTGCAGTGTTTCAGGATTACTGAAATGGCACAGGCAGAGAGTCTCTCCCCTTTCTGTGGTGCAGCTCTGGAGGTAAAACTTCCACTAGGACTTGGCAAAGGCTGGCTGGGCTCAAATCTGCTCAGGGGTAGAGAGGCTGAGATCCAGAGCAGAGGTGGAAAGACTCAGATCAGCACTCAGGAGCTGGCAGAGGAGCATTTGTACCCAAGTCCCAGTGCCCCAAGGTCTCACCCCCTGCTCCTGTGGCTGTGCTGGCGGTGCTGCACTGGGCTGGGCCTGGGGCTGCTGCTGCTTCTGCTGAGCTGCTGCTGCTGCTGCTGTGGTCTTCTGCTGCATAGCTGCCTGCTGGGCCAGCAGCTGCTGCTGCTGCTGCTGCTGCTGCTGGTAGTAGTTCTGCATCAGCTGCTGCTGCTGTGCAGGCGCTCCTTGCTGCATCACTGGGAACTGAGAAACAATTGCTGGTTGGAGGTGTGGAGGACCTAGACCAAATCCTGCTGGAGGACTGGTCCACACAGGAAATGCCTAAAAGCTGCACCCACTCCCCCCAAAAGAGCAGGAACTTGCCACAAACACAAAGCTGCAGCCCTGCAGACACAGCTGTGACAAACCTGGCGCGCACACCCACCTGCTGTGCCTGCATCATCTGCTGCTGCTGCTGCTGGAAGTAGGCAGCCTGCTGCTGCTGCTGCTGCTGCTGCAGGAGCTGCTGCTTGAGGAAAAGCTGCTGCTGCTGATGCTGAGGGGTGGCCTGGGGCTGTGTCGAGGGGACCTGGGGCTGTGCCTGGGGCGCTGCTGCCGCCTTGGCCTGGGGCTGGGCTGGAGGCTGCTGGGGGGCTGCTTTTGGCTGGGGGGTGCTGGCAGGGAGAGAGGGCTGGGCACTGCCAGCTGGACCTGCAACTGGACAAGAAGCCAAAGGCAGAGTTAGGTCACTGGCCGAGGCACACGGGGAGCAGGGAGCACAGGGACACGTGGCTCACCCTGTGGCTGAATGGCTGCCTGGGCTGTGGCTCTCTTCCTGGGTGTCAGGGCTGGCTGGATGGGCAGAATCCCAGGGTTGGGCTGGGTCTGTCCTGCTTTAGGTCTCTGCCGGGGTGCTATGGAGGTTTCTGTCGTGGGGATGGGGTCTGTGAGCCTGTTAAGGAAGGAGGAGAAGGAAGGGCAGTGAGCACAGCCTGTGAGCTGGGCAGCTGCTGCACAGAACACACAGCAGGGGAAACACTCACCCACACCTCAGCTGGGTGTGACTGACACGGGTGAAACTCTCATGGGCACCCAGGCACAGTAAAACCTCCTGCATGCATTCACAACAATTAATCCAACACTCATTTTGACTTCTCTGCCAGCCGTGGCATCTTCTGCTGGTGGACAGCTGGGACTTGTCAAAACCACTCAACTTATATCCAACTATTTCCTACAACATATTGCTGGAAACCACTCAGACTTCTGAATGAGCACATGAAGGACACAAATCAGCTCATGAGCAGCTGGTACCTTTGGGCAGAGTTGTCTAAACTGCCATCTTTAGATGCACTTTAACTTTGGTACATCCACCCCAGAATCAGGTCACTGAGCTCTCCTGATCTGTGCTCAATGTTTACTGAGCTCCAGAAATGCACAGCAAGAGAGAGGAGCAGCCATGCCCCCAGCCTGCTGTGGTTTGGAGATACCAAATTGTTAACTAATGGACCTGATATCAGGTTGTTTCTGAGTCAGGGACAGTAACTGTGCTCAGTCACCACGTGGCAACTGAAGGAAGCAGCTAAATCCACCTGTGCTAATAACAGCAGAGACAACAGGCAACAAAAGAGGGAGTAAAAAGCAGGTGGGGTTACCTGGCCTTTGGTTGACTCTTCTTTGCAGCAGCTTCACTTGCTTTAACTGGGTCTGGGAGTTTAGCAGGGATTGGAGAGTTCTGCAGATCCCAAAAATTTGGTATTTCGAGGGCAGAAAACAGAGTCAGAAATAATGTGCAAAAACATCACAATAAAACTGGGAGATCTGGGGATCCCCAAAGCAATTACTTCTCATGTGGACACATAACAAACACCACGAGGTTCATGTCATGGGGAGACAGGAGTTTGGGGGAGTCTTTACAAGGGAAGAAAAGAGGGCTCAGCTTTTTGACCACTGAACATGGAATATGAACACAAAGCTCCACAGCACAAATGTTTAAAACACATGCTATTTTTAAAAGACAACCAGGGGACAGTAGTGACAAAATTCATTAATGATGCTATAAAAACACAGGCATAATAGAACCCAAACTACCTCTTATTCATAAAGACCACAATTAAGCACCTGAACATGGGGGAAAACCCCCTAAGTTTCTATTTATGTAGAAACAACAAAATAAAATGTCTGTCAGTGTCCATAACAACATAAGAAAATAACTGTCAACTCTATTTTTCATCTGAAGTCTCTGAAGACACACCAAGAAGGGGCAGATGGTTGTGCAAGGTCTGATGCAGCTCAAATGCCAAGTCCCAGAACTGCTGTGCTCAGACCCAAGTGCAGGCCAAATGACACATGCTATGATGAGGGTGCCTGGAAATCAAATTGGCTTCCCAAGCATGGCCTAATTTTCCACGTTCACATGCACAAGATCTCTTGGTTGGCCTCACACTGGTGACTGGGTGAGGAGGTAAATCAGGGACAAACAGAATGAGAAACCCTGGTTTCTGACCCCAAAAAATCCAAACCAAACTGCACTGTTAGGAACAAACAAGAGCCTCCTAATGACAGGACTGGGGCACAACCAAAGAACAGAGGGAAATGCTCAGTGCTCATCAGCAGCCCCCCAGAGCCCCCTCAGCCACCCCCCTGCTCACCTGCACATTCTGCACTGGGCAGTCCTTCTTGGCCAGTTTGAAAGCAAAGTAGGAAACCTGATAAATGTCAGGTCTCTTATCAGGGTCTGGCTCCAGCATGTACCCTTGGAGAGATGGAGATGCAGAGATCAGAGCAGCAGGACACACAGACAGGGCAGCACATCACACTTGATCCAGCACAGGACTTTTCTGTGCTGAGGGTGGGGAGCCCTGGCAGTGCCCAAGGCCAGGCTGGGACAGTGGGAGGTGTTCCTGTCACGGCAGGGGTGGCACTGGGTGGGCTTTAAGGGCCCTCCAACCCAACCAACTCCACATTTGGTACAACCAGGTGTTAACAGAGTCCTGCCTCCTCCAAAGCAGTGTAGGCTGAGCAGGGCTGTGGGCTCAGCTGGGAACAGGGCAGCACAGCCAGCATGGACCAGGACAGATCTCCACCAGAGCTGGGACCTGCAGCTGCTACCCAAGCCTCTGGGGCAGGGAGGGAAATGCTGCCTGGCCAGGGAACAGCACTGGGTGGGACTGGGCACTTAGGTGAAGCACAGGAAAAGGGTTGATCCAGCCCTGGTGTGCCAGCAGGGCACAGACAGGGCAGCCACAGGCACCACTGCAGACAGCCCACATCAGCAAAGAAAATACCAGCCTGCTCTGCAAACACATCCAACTCTGTGTGAGTCAAGACTGTGGCTAGGGAAAGGGAAAAAAAATCAAAAGCTGTGCTGGAAACAAGAGAGCTGCCCCAGCTTTGCCAAGAGTAGTGCATTGTACACTTAATTACACATTCACTCTAGTCAGTGGGATATTTATAAATCATTTCAGTTCTGTTGCCCAGTTTACAGGAGATGAATTCTTATCACTAGCCTAAGTCACTGTGATCTTTTCAGTTCCCTATCCAAACAGATTTATTACAGCAGAAATACGTTTCTGCATAAACAGGCTGATTGTGCAAGCTCCTGCAGGACTCACACCAAACTGCAGTGTGTGCTCCACAGAGCTCCACAGCCTGGCCAGACAGGAATCTCACTGCAGGAGTGATCTCCTAAACCAGTCCAGGATCACTTTAACCACCTCAGTGTGCAGGGAAGCTTCTGGAAGGGAGAGGAACTCGTGGCTGAGCTGCAGGAGCAGAGCCTGGGGACACTCACGGATGAGGCAGTGCATGTCCTGGGAGTGCCTCGAGTTGTCTGGGATGGTGAAGTTGCCATCACAAATGGCCACCTGGCTCTCCCCAAAGGGCAAGGTGAAGTAGCACAGCTTGTACAGCAAACAGCCCAGGGCCTGCAGAGAGAGAACAGGGCAGGGATTCACCACACTGAGCCCAGCAGGGTCCTGGGTGCTGCTGGTGTCAGGCCTGCCCCAGCACCCTGTGAGGGAGCTGGGACAGCACAGCTCCAGGGGAAGATGAAGATGAAGATGCAGAGCTCTCCCTCATCAGACTGATCTGGGGGATTGCTCATCATCACACGACCCTGCATGTCACTGAACCCTTCCTGCCACACACTGTGAGGAAAGAGCAAAGCAACAGCACAAATAAATGGCAACCACCATCATTAATACATCCATTCTGACAAAGAGAAACCCAAACTGTTTCCAAGATTAAGTCCAAACAACCTTTCGAGTGCTATAAATAAATGCCAGGGAAGTACAGCTCATTCTGCAGGCTGCCAGGTTCTGCCACCCTTCCCTCTACTGCCACGCTGCTTTTGGCACCAAGAGCCACCACCTATTGCAGAAGAAAACAGTTTTTGCACAAAGGCCTAATTATGAAACACTCCCACCACCTCAGAGGGGGGAGCAGGAAACATTTCCTAATCCTAAGAAACTCACCATCAGCTCGTCTCTTTTGTCACAGGATTTCACAATGAAACTGCACGCTGGCTTAAAGCAACCCTGGCTTAAAGCAACCCTGATAAGGTTCTCGTCTCTTTTGTCACAGGATTTCACAATGAAACTGCACACTGGCTTAAAGCAACCCTGATAAGGTGTCAGGGAAAGGGAGGTTTCCAGCAGGACAAGCACTGCAACAGGCCTGGAAGCTGAGGCCCCACCACCACACACTGCTCTGGACACGCTCCAAGTGTCACTGGAACACAACTCCTGCCATGCCAGGAGGAGCAGAGCCTTTGGATCTCCCCTTTCCACACTGCCACAGGAAGGAGAGCAAATCCTGGTTCTCCTCTGGCTGCCTTTGGGGCCCTTCCCACTGTCCAGTGGGTCCTTTGCCACGGGCACAGCTGGGGCCTCCAGGCCAGTGACCCTTCCCAGTGCAGGGCTGACCCCACAGACCCCTGGTTCAACCTGCTCCCCCTGCTCAGGAGCTGCTCACTGAGGGGACTTTCAGCACATGGCACACCAGCAATCCTCCCTCTTGTAGATGCAGAACTATTGAACATAGATCAAAACTCTCTTTCTCTGCTTCTGCCACGTTACCTCCTAGCTCAGGGTTCCAAAAAACACAAAACATGCTCCCAATTAGCATTTGAAACACTTTTAAAATGCTGAACTGCCACTCCAAACAGCACAGCCTCTTTTTCACCTCTGTCCCACCCAAAGGAGACCAGGTGAGCCAGGAATGGATTCCACCACAGCTGGATTTTGCTCCCACCATGAAGAGCATGGCAGGATTGCCCTGGCCACCAGAAACAGTGCAGAAGTTTGGCCTTTGGCCAGTTTGACAACTCAGCCCTGTGTCACACAGGATGGGCACACTGCTGCTGCTGGGGCAGGGCCATTTTCTCAGATTTCTTCTTAATTCTGGCCAGAACTTTGATTCCACATACCAACAACCCAGCCCAGGCACAACGTACCACAACACCCTGAATTTTCTGGTTTAACTCTTATGATACAAAATCAGGTTTGCCCCATTCAACCCTGGAGTTTCACCCATCTCTAAATTGAAAGCACACAGGAGGAGCACACAGGTTTGCTGCACCAGCCTCCCTTCTCAGCAGGAGCTCCTCAGAGGAATTCTGCACTCAGAGACTGAACAGGCTCCCAGAACACCAGGCCAGCCCTGTTTCCATGCCATGGCAGTGAAAGGATGCCCAGGGGATTGCATACATACCCAAATGTCTGCTTTTGTGGTGATGAGTTTGCCACTGTACAGGTTCACCATCTCTGGTGCTCTGTAGGACAACGTCGTGTACCTGCAGGGAAAGGTGGATCAGGGACTTCAAAAGGGGGATAGCAGGCATGGCACATTCCCAAATAATCCCAAATTCATTCTTTCCCTATTCATTTTAAGGAAAAGGATGCTAAAGATATCTATTGGAAAAATGTTCTAACAGCATCACCTGCTACACACCTCAAACAATAAACCACCCCTGGGAAGCCAAAATAGTAACCACAATCCTCTCTAAAGCACAGAATTCACCACAAAATGTGCAGTCATGTTAAGAACAGAAACATTTGAGGATTCAAAGCATTAACAAGGTCAGTAATCAGATGTCCCCTGCAATGCCCTCACTGCAGGGCTGTGGCCAACTGTATTACAGAGATTGGGACTGGATATGTTGGATATGTGGCTCCTAAAAAGAAGATTTCCACACCAGGAGTCCTGCTCAGATCCCAAGGGATGGGTCACTGTGTGCCTCAAAGCACAGTGAGAATCTGCCTCATCTTAACAGATCACAACAACCAGAAAAGCTGCAAACTGCTCCACAGATTATGAGGCTCTTGTGATAAGATTTCCTGCCAGCAGGTCTGTCATTGCTGCCTGCTGCTTACCCTGATCACAGGAAAGCATTGCCAAAGGCAAAGGTTTTGTAGGCTTAAGTGTACAAGTAGGGCACTCCAAGGGGACTGCAAGGCTGGATTAGGAGCCTGAAAACTCCAAACAAGCCTAGGAAATCCAGGCAGGTGTAGCTGAATCCCAGCAAAAAGGCATCTGTACCCATTCTTGACTGTGCTAACAGCAGTGGCCAGTCTGCAGGGTGTTGTTAAAGCAAGGCCAAGGACCTGGAGTGTGCTCCACCCCTACCCAGGGCTCACTGAACTGCAGGTGAACCCTCTTTTAAAAAGCACCAAGGGGCACCAGAGATGCTGCCAGGACAGCTGGCAGTGTGTGGGGCAGGAGGAGGAGCTGGACTGCAGCCCTCCAGGAGCTGGAATTTCCTGGGATCAGCCCCAGTCAGTGCCCAGCTCCGTGGGGAAGGGAGCTCAGCCAGGATGGGACTGTGCCAGCCCAGCCTGGAGCTCAGTGAAGCCAAGACAGATGAAGGACAGCCAGCCTGACCCTGCACAGGACAGAACAGGTCACTGCCTCGCCGAGGTGGGGCTGCTGCTCTGCATTAATCTCAGGTCCAAAGCAATTACATCAAGCTCAATTTATTGTTTCACCTTCCCCAGGGCACTCATTCACCTGCAGCAGACACTGCCATGCAGCACAGCCAATCTGCTGCAACAGGCTGAGCAAAACCAAGCCCAGCTCAAGAGAAAATTACCCTTCAAACACAAATACAGCTGAGCTGGAAAGGCAAAGCACACTCACTTCTTGATCTCCTCCTCGACTGCATTCACCCCCTCGGTTTGAGGGTTCTGGAATTTGTTGGTAGCACTCCCAAAGTCACACAGGACGTAGTGGCCACGGTCATGCAGCAGGATGTTCTCAACCTGGGAGCATCACAGACAGACACAGAATCACTCAGACAAAAAAATATTCACAGTTTGGTTTGGTTTTTTTTTTCAGATGAGTCAAGGTTTTAAGTGCCTGAAGACATATCAGACATATCTGACACTAAAGCCTGAAGTGACAGCAAAGAAAACAGGCATCAAAACTGTCACATCTCCTAAAATAGACATCAAATCATGGAAGCACAGCTGTAACTCTGCCTTCCATCCTGCCACCCCTCCCTTCTCCTCCTGCAAGCACATCTCCTTGCCTCTTGTAAGACTTCAGTGCCTTTGGAGCTCAATATTCCTGAGCTACTGTGGCCCTGGGCTGGCATCTGAACTGGGGACAGGAAATCCAAGCTGTCCCAGCTTTACAAAGGGCTGTAACTCCTCACAGTCTATGGGAGAGGCAAACAAATAACACACACACTTCCATATTTATAAAATTAAAACACATCTGCAGCTCTTTGCCTGCATCTCACCTGTCCCTGAGGGTCTCAATCCAAACAAACCTCAGCTCATGCTCACATTTATTTGCCTGCTCTCAGAGTCTGCTGGGTGCCCACAGTCCCTAAACAGAAGCTGTAGCAGCACAGGCTCCCCCAGGCTGCTGAGGACAACCCCTTCTTTCAAATATTATTTGGTACCTTCAATCAGGCCACAGAAACAAATAAAAGCAGCAGAAACCTTTTCTCCTCCACACTCACAACTGTGCATTAACAAAACTCTTACCTTGCACCCACCTAAGGAAATTGCCTGTTCCAACACTGACTTTAAATGTGTGAAACCCTGTGTTCAGATCTTTGCTTTGGCAGAGCATCCCTGTGTTCCAACTCCTCATCTGTGCAGCAGCACTAACAGCATGTTCTCTCAAGGGAACACACCATTTTTCATGTCTTTATCTTCAATCAGTGTCAAATGCTCAGATACAACACCGAGATAAAACACACTGCTCATAGAGCTCAAAATAAATAAAAAAATCACCACATAAGCGTTTGCTAACAAAACCCTTTGGAAGCAGAGCTCCCCATCAAGGATGGTCTTTACAAGAAGGAAAGAAAAAGAAGGAGTCAGCATTTTAAGCATCAGAAAATGCAGCCAAATTAGAGCAGCTGAGGGGGAGAAGGCTGGCTTGAAACCAAGGGTTAAACACGCCCCTTCCCCTGTGCCATCCATCTGCTTTGAATAAAGCACTGCACACAGATGTTCTCCCCAGCACATCAACACTGGCCCTGTTATTCCCTGCTCCCTGCAAGTACTCCTCCAACACTTCCCAAGAGTCCTCCCTCTTTATCTGCCTGAGCAGCCTGATTTCTCACTCAGACACCCTGAAAGGTTTGTTAGACATCAGCACAGGACCATCCAGCAGCCAGGTTTGATCAGCAAAGGCCAGGAGAAGGAAAAAAATAAACACAGCAAAAGAAATTACTGCTACCACTGCCAGGCTAGAGAAAAGTGGCTTTAAAAGGAGTATGAAGGTGTCTTCTTCTGGTCAAACACCCAGGGGGTGACACAGGATCTTTGTGTGCCCCCACTCAAGTGCCATGTCCCCTTTGCTGGGTAAAGGTGCTGCTGTCCCCAGCTGTTGGTCACCTCTCAGCAGCTGGGGGCTGTGCCAGCAGGAGGCTGCTCTGCTCCAGGCAAAGCCTCTGGGTTAATTCAAAATCAGAGCCAGGGGCCAGTGAAACTCCTCCAGCTGCACTTGTGTGAATGGCTGAAAGCTCATTCACAGCCTCCCTTCTGCTGGCAGGAACCTCCAGCTCCAGAGCAGCATCAAAGAGCTGGAAGGCAAAAAAGGCCTCCAGGCCCCAGCTGCCTGCAAAGCCAACATCTGCCCCCTCCTCAGCAGGGTGATATTCACCCCAAGAAAACACCCACGTGTCCTTCCTGACACCCAGGACTTGTACTGAACTTCTCTGGCCCTTCATCTCTCTTGGCTCTGCAACTGCCCCTTGACAGTGTTACATTTTAACACAAATAAAGTCAAAATAGATATAAATATGAATTCTGTGTTAGTGCTTAGATGCCCAGAGGTCACCATGACAGAAACAATACACTGCTCAAGCAGAAAACATGTCTCCAAGCAGAGAAGAGCCAACCCTGACTCTGGGCACAGCTTACCAAGAGTCAAGCCTTGCAAAACCTCCCCTGGCCTAGGCTGGACACCAGCCCCAAGAGCCCATTTCAACTGCAACTCAGGAGAAAGTAACACCACAGATCAACTCACTAATCCAGCACAGATGTCCCAGATTTACTCCCCTGCAACACACTGAGTTTGTTCTGTATGAACCCCCCAGGGATTCACCAAAAAGGTAAGGGCAGGGTTAGTGTCAGCTGGGGAGGCTCCTGGTCCTCACCCTGCTTTTCTGACCTAGACAAACTCCTGCAAGCTGCCCACAGACTTTACAGCCCTAAATCCAGGACTCAGAATGGTAAGAGATCACCCCTGGGAAGAGACACAGGAGCTGTTCCCATATCCAAAGTGACAGAGTGGCATCACTGTCATTTCAAACATGCCACAGCACACCAAACCCTGAGGATGTTTTCCCCTGCTCTACCTGGCTCTCCTTGGTACACGTGGCATGTAAAACAATGGCCAGTGGCACAAACAAACATCTGTGAGGGCTCTGAAAATAGAACCTGCCCCACAGAGCAGATGTGAACTTCAAATGCACGCAGCAGCCTCCTTCTTGGCTGAGTATTTCATTCCAGCTCGCTGAGAGCAAAGGGAACATCTTTTTGTTTGCTGGATTACAGGTGGGGGATTTTCCCCAAGCTGGCCCAGCTCTGTTCCCAGCTAAGCACACAGAGTTTTAGAACACACTTTCATGGTCAGAGCTCCAGAGGCCACTTTCAAAAGCTCCTAAGCATTCCTGCCCCAAGGCCAACATTTCTGAAGTGCTCTTTTAATGTGGAAACAATTTTCTGAGCTACCTTAAATAAGCAGTGTTTCAGGTCACTGTGAATAATTCATCAGGTACATTCTGGCACGTGTGCAAGCCACAATTATTCACAAACATTTGTGTTTAAGTAGATTTATAGATGGCAAACATATGGTAAGCAGCAGTGAGAGGCTCATTTCTTTTTTTATCTCCCAGCAGAGGTGTGTTTATGCCCACTTTCCCTCATTACCAGCAGCAGAAGCACAGCGTGGGCAGCTGGCAGACAGGCAGGAGGATGCACCTTAGCTCCCTGCTGCAGCCCTGGGGGCACAGCTCACCTTGAGGTCCCTGTGGATGATGGGGGTCTTGCACTGGTGCAGCCTGGCCACGGCCTCGCAGGTGTCACAGAAGATCTGCAGGACCTCGCTCTCGGTGAAGCCGGTCTGCAGGCGCTGGTTCATCAGGTTCACCACCTGCCCCCCTGCAGGGCACAGCAGCAGCACAGTGAGGTGTGGGTGCCAAACCATGGCAGGGACACAGCTCTGACCATCCCAAACCACAGCAGCAGCACAGTGAGGTGTGGGTGCCAAACCATGGCAGGGACAGAGCTCTGACCATCCCAAACCACAGCAGCAGCACAGTGAGGTGTGGGTGCCAAACCATGGCAGGGACAGAGCTCTGACCATCCCAAACCACAGCAGCAGCACAGTGAGGTGTGGGTGCCAAACCATGGCAGGGACAGAGCTCTGACCATCCCAAACCACAGCAGCAGCACAGTGAGGTGTGGGTGCCAAACCATGGCAGGGACAGAGCTCTGACCATCCCAAACCACAGCAGCAGCACAGTGAGGTGTGGGTGCCAAACCATGGCAGGGACAGAGCTCTGACCATCCCAAACCACAGCAGCAGCACAGTGAGGTGTGGGTGCCAAACCATGGCAGGGACAGAGCTCTGACCATCCCAAACCACAGCAGCAGCACAGTGAGGTGTGGGTGCCAAACCATGGCAGGGACAGAGCTCTGACCATCCCAAACCACAGCAGCAGCACAGTGAGGTGTGGGTGCCAAACCATGGCAGGGACAGAGCTCTGACCATCCCAAACCACAGCAGCAGCACAGTGAGGTGTGGGTGCCAAACCATGGCAGGGACAGAGCTCTGACCATCCCAAACCACAGCAGCAGCACAGTGAGGTGTGGGTGCCAAACCATGGCAGGGACAGAGCTCTGACCATCCCAAACCACAGCAGCAGCACAGTGAGGTGTGGGTGCCAAACCATGGCAGGGACAGAGCTCTGACCATCCCAAACCACAGCAGCAGCACAGTGAGGTGTGGGTGCCAAACCATGGCAGGGACAGAGCTCTGACCATCCCAAACCACAGCAGCAGCACAGTGAGGTGTGGGTGCCAAACCATGGCAGGGACAGAGCTCTGACCATCCCAAACCACAGCAGCAGCACAGTGAGGTGTGGGTGCCAAACCATGGCAGGGACAGAGCTCTGACCATCCCAAACCACAGCAGCAGCACAGTGAGGTGTGGGTGCCAAACCATGGCAGGGACAGAGCTCTGACCATCCCAAACCACAGCAGCAGCACAGTGAGGTGTGGGTGCCAAACCATGGCAGGGACAGAGCTCTGACCATCCCAAACCACAGCAGCAGCACAGTGAGGTGTGGGTGCCAAACCATGGCAGGGACAGAGCTCTGACCATCCCAAACCACAGCAGCAGCACAGTGAGGTGTGGGTGCCAAACCATGGCAGGGACAGAGCTCTGACCATCCCAAACCACAGCAGCAGCACAGTGAGGTGTGGGTGCCAAACCATGGCAGGGACAGAGCTCTGACCATCCCAAACCACAGCAGCAGCACAGTGAGGTGTGGGTGCCAAACCATGGCAGGGACAGAGCTCTGACCATCCCAAACCACAGCAGCAGCACAGTGAGGTGTGGGTGCCAAACCATGGCAGGGACAGAGCTCTGACCATCCCAAACCACAGCAGCAGCACAGTGAGGTGTGGGTGCCAAACCATGGCAGGGACAGAGCTCTGACCATCCCAAACCACAGCAGCAGCACAGTGAGGTGTGGGTGCCAAACCATGGCAGGGACAGAGCTCTGACCATCCCAAACCACAGCAGCAGCACAGTGAGGTGTGGGTGCCAAACCATGGCAGGGACAGAGCTCTGACCATCCCAAACCACAGCAGCAGCACAGTGAGGTGTGGGTGCCAAACCATGGCAGGGACAGAGCTCTGACCATCCCAAACCACAGCAGCAGCACAGTGAGGTGTGGGTGCCAAACCATGGCAGGGACAGAGCTCTGACCATCCCAAACCACAGCAGCAGCACAGTGAGGTGTGGGTGCCAAACCATGGCAGGGACAGAGCTCTGACCATCCCAAACCATGGCAGGGGCACAGCTCTGACCATCCCAAACCACAGCAGCAGCACAGTGAGGTGTGGGGTGCCAAACCCCAGCAGGGACACAGCTCTGACCATCCCCAGTCACAGCAGGGACACAGCTCTGACCATCCCCAGTCACAGCAGGGACACAGCTCTGATCATCCCCAGTCACAGCAGGGACACAGCTCTGACCATCCCAAACCCCAGCAGGGACACTGAGCTCTGGGTCCCCAGTGACATCAGGGACAGTGAGGCATTTGGGGCACCCACAGCCCACAGATCAGTCTGCCTCACGTAAGCAAGAGGAGGGAGGAAGGGAGACACTCAGAAAACCCACATGTTAAGTGGCTTGGCTGAAGTTGCTGACTGCAAAGAATTAAAAATCCATCTGTAACAAGGGAAACTCTGGACAAACAAAAGCCAGTTTTCATGAACGAGTCCTGAATTTGTCTCAGCTTTGGGGTTTTGTTGCTGTCAAGGCCTTTCCAAAACAATCCTGAGGGTTTTTTCTCCTCTAAACGCCCTAGACAGACAGAGAAAAACTCTTTTCTGAAGCTCTGGTGAAGCAGTACTGCATCATTCCACATCACAATTGCTGGAAAACTTTCGTGGTAGGAAAGAAAAGCTCAGTTTAATGAATACTACAGCTGTGAACATTTTACACCCAAAATGAATGCAGCTCTGCACACAAAGGCACTGATTTGGTTTGGAAAGTGTCGGCCACAAAAGGAAAGTAACAAGGGAAAATCAGTGTGTAACAACCATTGCAGGGGGAGGGCTGCAGGCAGCACCACAGCATCTGGCAAGAGCCATGTGAGAAAAGCCACCTCCTTCCAGATGGAAGGAAACTCCTCAGAAAGATGGGCTTTACTTCTTCTTCAGCCCAAAATGTGGCTACTGCAGCTGGGGGGTGCCTGTGAACAGCTCAGGTTTGTACCTCCCCCACACTGGGCTCTGCACTTGGGGCTGAGCAGGGATTTGCCAGCACTGGTCATGCTTAGCTTGAAGCTTAAAGAGATATTATGGGTGATTCCTTCACCAAAACTGCCCAAAAATTCTTGGTCGCACCAGCAAACAACCCAGGGCAAGGCAGGCCAGACTCCTGCAGCAAAACACAGCAGCAAAGAGGACGTGGCAGAGCAGAAGCCTGCACTGGGCCTGTTTACACACATCTACAGGTGTGTAAATGCTACACTGCTTTTCAGTTCAAAGCCAGACAGGTCCAAAAATACCCATTTCCCTCAGCTGCCACCATCCAAACCAGCCACAGGCTCCTGAAGTCACCTGGCCAAAACATTAATTTGCTGGGCACTCTCCTGCAAGAAGCATTTGAGCCCAGCACATGCATCATGCTCCAAACACCACGTTCCAACCACAAAGATCAAAGCTTTGGCACAGCTGGAAGAGCCTGTCTGGCTACAGACAGCCAAGCAAAAAGGTCAGAGGTAACAGGAATGCTTTTTGGCTTCCCATTATCCATGTCTTGCTTCTTCCAGAACAATCCTAAGCCAGGCTGATGTGGAACAAAGCTTGCAATGAGACTAAAGTGAAGAAAAATTACATTCCTGGCTGCTTTAAGAGGAACCACTTCTTGTGTGGAGCATTCTAAAGACAACAGCAAGATGTATTTAAGGGTTCTCCTTCACAACAGAAGGGTACAGGACCACCCTGGGCAGCAGCAAAGATGGTACCAATGCCACTGGCAGAGTCAACAGAGCCCACTCCTGGCTTTGCTCAGCTCAGAACACCTTCCTGCAGCTTAGGGACAGCTCTTTTTCCCAAAGGAAGATGTGCAAGGTTCCTGGAGGCACAGAAGGACAAGCCCACCCACAAGCAGCCCCACAGAGCCCCACTCACCACGGCAGAAGTCCATGAGGATCAGCACCTCCCACACGTCCCCGCTGCTGACGGAGTTGATGCTGGAGTCGATGTAGCCCACAATGTTCTTGTGGCCAGACAGATCCCGCTGCAAGACAGACAAATGTACACGTGGAGCAGCCAAATGTACACGTGGAGCAGCCCAAATCACAATCACACCATGGACCAGCCCAAATCACACCATGGAGCAGCCAAAACCATGGACCAGCCACATCCACACGTGGACCAGCCCAAATCTCCCCAGGGACCAGCCACAGTCACCCCAGGGACCAGCCCAAATCTCCCCAGGGACCAGCCACAGTCACCCCAGGGACCAGCCCAAATCACACCATGGAGCAGCCAAAACCATGGACCAGCCACATCCACACGTGGACCAGCCCAAATCTCACCAGGGACCAGCCCAAATCTCACCAGGGACCAGCCACAGTCACACCAGGGACCAGCCACAGTCACACCAGGGACCAGCCACAATCACACCAGGGACCAGCCACAGTCACACCAGGGACCAGCCCAAATCACACCAGGGACCAGCCACAATCACACCAGGGACCAGCCCAAATCTCACTAGGGACCAGCCACAATCACACCAGGGACCAACCCAAATCACACCAAGGACCATCTCCATCCACACCAGGGACCCTCCTCATCCTCACTTTCCATGAGCCACCATTCCAAAGGCACCAAAGACAGGGAGACAAGAGAAAGCAGCAGCAGGTGAAAGCCAAGTAAACAAGCTTTGATGTGAGATCTAATCTCACCTTTTCCCTCGTAGCCCAAAGCTTCCCTGCACTATCACAAACTACAGCAGTTCACTTAAAAGGTATTAACCTAATTTAAAGCCACTGCAGAAATCACACTCAGAATTGCTACAGGTAGGAGTTTCTGACATCCACCCCAAACCTGTGCCTCGTGTGGTAAATTCACAAAATGAGAATTTTATGTTTATTTCCCCACCTGGCAGCTGCTCTAAATGCTCATCAGTATCTTTGAATACAACTTCAAAAGTGGCACTTCTATGTTTACCAAACAAGATTAGGCAAATCTATTTGGATCACCTCCATTTTGTCTTTGTTTAGGGAAGCTAAGTTTGAAACACCTATTAAAAATAGCTATCCCATCATATAAATCCCTGTGTCCAATAATCTAGAGAAACATCCCAGAGCTTATTACAAATATTTTACGTTTCAAAAGCCCTGGCAGCAGCTACCCCACAAATAGTGTTTTAATCTACCAACCTCAGCGATGCAGAGATAACCTTCAGCCCAGCCCAAAGGATTAGAAGATGCTGTGATACAGATTTATCTCAGGATGGAGGTCTGCCATTCATGCACTGATTTCAGTTCAGAGGTATCAGAATATCAGCCTTTTCTCACTGAGTTTAAAAGGCTGAAGTCTTGAGATCTCAACTGAAGATTGCAAGACTGAATTCCAACATCCCCAGCCATCCTTCAGCCCTTCCTTTTCCCATTAAGCCATGCAGCTCTCCCCTCCTGGAATTCCCTGGTTTTTTCAGGTTTTCCTTGTCCACTGGACAGGAAGTTTTGAAACAGGTCAGTACCAGATCTTCACACAACTCCAGAGGTCAGGTTTTCCCACACAAAAGCCATTTCTGCTAGGAAAACACACCATTTGTGCCCTGATGCCACAGAGCTCCCAAGCAGAAGGTGCCCGGGCTGCCAGCCCTGCACTGCAGCCTGGCCCAGCACAGAGCAGGCACTCACCATGATCTGGATCTCCCTCTTGCAGACCTGCAGGTCGTACTCGTTGTTGACATACATCCTCTTCAGGGCACACTTCACCCCATTGCTCGTCCTCACCAGGAACACGATTGCAAAGCCACCTAGGGAGGACACAAAATCACAAAATCATTAACAAAAAACTTCTCTGCTCCCAATCCTGGCCCTGCCAGGGGGTGCAGCAGGGACAGGGGGACACTGAGCAGCTCCCATGGTGGCAGTGCTCCTTCCCTGCCCCTCTCCCTGGACAGTTATCTCTAGGAACTCACAAGGGGTAATCTTCAATTAATGGCAACGAAGTTAACACTTAACATCTCCATAAAAACAAGCAATTACACCAGTTCCTGATCCTGCCAGACAGTCCTTCATTGCTCCATTAATTCCCATTATGAAGAAGAAAGCTGAAGGACAGCAATGCTGCCTTGGGCAGAAATCAGAGCTACAGATCACCCACTGAACCACCAAAGGCCTCAGCTTAAAAGGCTCTGCAACTTTGAAGCATCTAAGTTCCATTACAAAGCTGATATGTGCAAGAAGCAGAAGAAACACCTCCCACAAGCAGTTTGATGTTAATGCTTTTAAATCGGGACAGAAGAACAAGGGAAAAACCCACAATTCATTCTGTGGTCATTGCTATTAGTAAAGTCAGGATTCCCAGGATAAATTGACTTGTTTCAGATGAAAGCCTTTCATCTCTGTCAGCTCTCCATCCAAATACACAAGTTTGCATTTGTAGTCCTGGCAGAAATAGGAGGCTGAAGGAGGATGGAGGGGTAGAGGCATCAGAAGTTTCACACCTGGCTCTGCAGATGGAATGATTTTGGGCAGAGTGGCACAGATCCAAGCAGCCACAAGTGACAAGGGAGGCACAGTGACACTGCTGATGCCACAGCCCAGCAGCACCTCACACTGCACACGTCTTTCTTTTATGTTTTCAATGTTTTTTATGACCTTACAGCTCCTCTTCCACCTCAACACAGGAGTTACACACACAGGTAACTCACCTGCCAGCACGGGAACTGCTCAGCAGGAATCTCTCCTGGCAGGCAAACCCCTCAGTTTTACACAGATTCTTCTGTCTGCCACAGAACTAGAGCAGCCTTTCCAAGGAAGCCCCACTGACTTCTAGAAACAGCCCCAGAGATGCAGCAGAAAGATGGGACAGAAAGAAGAAACAAAAAAAAAAACATTCCTGCTCCATTCCCTCCCCACCAAAAAAAAAAAAAAAAAGCATCATCAAGACTTCAATTAAAGGTCTTCAAAAGTACAGCCAGGCTGCAAAATGGACACTCAAACTCAGAAAAGTGGGACATGGCCCTGGGATGCAGCACGTCACAGCTGCTGGAGCCCCCTCGCAGCTCTGGAGGGGCCTCCGTGCACAGAGCTCAATTCAGACCCAAAAATAACCCTGACTCTGCCTGGAGCTGCCTCAAGTTGAGGATCTCAAATTACAAGTCATTTTTAAGAGCTTCTGAACCCACAGCAGTAGCCTTCTTGTTCTCCCCAGCCACATTTGTCTCGTTTTTGGAGAACAAATCTGCACATCCCGCTGTGAATCTTCAGCCCAAAGGGTGCTTGTGGAAAAGAGGAACAGCACTGCACTGATTTTTCTTCCCCTTCTTATAACCCACAACAGAGCCAGAAAGAAATAAGGGACCATACCCAACACAATTTTCCCAACCCCTACGTTGTTAACAGCCTATATTTTTCAGAATTATTGCAGAGATCAGGCTTGGAATAATTTTTTAAAAATTTCTATACAGTATTTCCATGGATTTCAGAAAATATACTAGAGAAAAAAAAATACTAAGAAAACCCAGAGCTGTTTTTTCAAAGTTTATTACAGTCCCAATTTTGGTTTTGGTAATAACAACACTTTTGGGTTTCCCTCCCCCCCAAAACGAGCAGGAGAAGCCCCTGGGGTGGAGCAGGGGCTCAGTTCCCTTTCCCCAGCTCTGGCCAGCA
Organism: Passer montanus; assembly: GCF_014805655.1. NCBI lineage: Eukaryota > Metazoa > Chordata > Aves > Passeriformes > Passeridae > Passer > Passer montanus. The sequence goes on along the minus strand of NW_024356616.1, from coordinate 1,888,001 downwards.
GGATATGGGATCTCTGTTTGCAGTGCTGTGCTCAGCAGAAAGAAACACGAGCTGAGCAGCAAAAATACATGAATTAAACTTATTTTTTTTAAAAAAAAAAAGCAGCTTCACTAAGCTCAAGAAGCTCCTCCTGCTCCCAAACCTTTGCTTCAGCTGAGTGGGACTGGAGCCTCTTCAGACCCCCTGCCAGTGCCTCATTCACAGGTCCCTTCCCTCTACCAGGATCCTGGGCTAATTAACAGAGTCACCTCCATTAGAGCACCCTCGTTAGAACATGCACATCCTGCACAGGCCAGCTGGCACAGAAAACTCCACTCTGTGCAAGGCAGAACACAGATGCAGCATCCCAGGAGCTCAGGGGGAAGAGACCTCCCCAACCCCAAAATGTTCATTGCTGACTGCTCAGGAACTGTGCAGAGACAAAGAAAATGGCCACAAAGTGTGGCACTGCACAAAACCTGCAGAGTTTTAAGGCTGGGGGCAGGTGCAAACACACCTGAAGCACTGAAGGACCTGAAACCCTTTTATTGGCAATTGTGGCCATCAAATGCACACCACAAAGGAGCTGAGAAGGAGCTGTGCTCCTCAGGAGCACTCACAGCTCAGGTGTGACAGCACAGGGCAGCAGGACCCAGCAGATGGCCCAGAGTGTCCCTTGGCAGCAGCAGCCAGCCCAGGGAGGGGCTGAGCTACCCAGAACTGGGCTGCAGCCAGCACTGCTCATCCAGGGCCTTCTGATTCAAATTCTGAAGGCTTTCAGACCCCCCTTCACCCAGCACTGCTTATCCAGGACCTTCTGATTCAAATTCTGAAGGATTTCAGAGCCCCCTTCACCCAGCACTGCTTATCCAGGACCTTCTGATTCAAATTCTGAAGGATTCCAGAGCTCCCTTCACCCAGCACTGCTCATCCAGGACCTTCTGAAGGATTCCAGAGCTCCCTTCACCCAGCACTGCTTATCCAGGAACTTCTGATTCTTCTGGTTCAAATTCTGATGGATTTCAGAGCTCCCTTCACCAAACACTGCTTATCCAGGACCTTCTGATGGATTCCAGAGCTGCTTTCACCCAGCACTTCCAGCAGAGCAGGGGCTGCTCCCAGAGGCTGGTGGGTCTCCTGTGGGCTGCAGCCCTGCCAGGTCACTGCCCACTCCACAGCCAGGCTTTGCCCAGATGTGTCACCCATCTGAACTCTGTTTTTCACTGTTTTTTTCTTTCTGTTTTTGTCAGCATCGTGCTGAAAATCACACATTTACCTTATCTTTTAACTGCTGACAGCTGCCTAACCCTTCCTCCTTGCCCACTGCACATCTACACCACCAGCACCTCCTCCTCAGCCTCCAGAGCTCCAGACCACAACCAATTTCTCCCTCATTATTCCAGTCCAACCCCCAACTTGGCTAAATCCGGGTGAAGTTGAAAGGAAACAGATCAAAGACAAATTTCCAAGCAATTATGGTGAAGCCCTGCCAGATGCACATTACAGGACCATTTACTCCTCTTCTCAGAGAGCAGCATGACAACAGCAGGCACTGCCAGCTCCAACACAAAGATGATCATCCTGGGACCTGAGCAGCTCCCAGCAGCCAGGTCAGCTCAGGAGCCTGTGCCACACGTGCCCAGGGAGGGTGGGTCACACACAGGCACAGCTTAGAGGCAAAGGATTCCAGGCACCAGGAAAATCCTCATATCTCTGTGGTAAATCCTCTTTTCCAGTGCACGTGTGGAAAGCAAAGGCACGAGACCAGTGCAGGCTTCAGCTGCAACAGAAGAAATAAATCCAGAGACTTGCAAGTGCCAGAAGGGACAAGAGCAAGAGCTGAGAGTCACCTCAGAGGAGTTTGCTCCTGCACATGTGCCTCTGATTTAAGGTTCTGAAGGAAATTCAACTCTCTTCCCACACCAGCCAGCAAAAACTAAAATACCCTTCCCATTCTAAAACGTGAGAAGTTATTTCTGTGCTCACCCATAAGACATACTGATATTGTTGAGCAGGCAGCACTGGGATCACCATCAGCTCAGAGCCAGCACTACAGGGGTCTCTCTGGGGAAACTTCTTTTTGTGTCTCTTTGGCACTTCAGGCCTGCCTGAACTGCATGGAAACATGGTTATCCTGCTACACACTGCTGCCTGACTGTTGTTCTTGCTAAAAGGTTTTAGGATAAGCTGAAAAAATACTGGGAAGTTCCAATTATCTCCAGTCACTACAGATGCCAAAGCAATTTTCCATGCAGGTTTGTGTCAGGGCACTGGCCAGCTGCCAGCTCTGGTAGTTATGTTTTCAGCCCTTCTGTAATTTCAGCAGGATGCACAACTCCTCACAGCCAGGAAAGCACTTCTAAACCAGGTAAGAGAGCTGCACGTGATCCCTCCCAGCTCCTGCGAGGTAAGGAGATAGCTGTGCTGACTTCAAGGCATTCATGCTGGACTGCAGGCTGCAATGCTCCTGCAGCCAGCAGTGCCAACCAAGCATGGAATTTACACCAGCTGCCCCCCACCCAGTGCTCTGCATGCAGCCAGCCCACTGTGCCTCAGCAGTGCAGCTGAGGGGAAGCCAAGTGCTGCTCAGATGTCCCCAAAACTGCCCCAGGAACATTCAGCCTCCAGGGACAGCCAGCGAGGCATTTTAAGCTGCAGCTGTACCAGCAGGCACTTAATTTTAAGTGCTCTGCTGAACCAGGCACAAAGCCACTCCATTTGCACAATTCCAATACTCACTGATCCTTATCCATCAAGAATTATGTCATGTTTTGCCTTATCTCACCAGCCAGAAGAACTTCCTTAGCACTTACCTCCCTAAGTACAAGGGCAGGCTCACTCAGGTTTTGTTTTTTCCCCACAGTCAGGATGCTGTGATCCAGCTACAGGAAAACCACAGTGACTCCCTTGCACGGGGTGTTTCCAGCTCACCATTCCCAAAGCTTTACTGAAGCACAGAAATGTGGTTTTCCCCCAGTCAGAGCCACAAGCAGCTGTCACAGCCACTGCACATCACCCATCACTGGACATCATCACCTGCCAACACCAGAACCATTTTTTCTCTGCTGCTGTCCTGAGGAAACCATCCTGCACCTCTGGCTCCTAATTGGAGCAACATACAGTCATTCAAAAATAAAAATAGAAAGTTTTTTCCCCAAGTTGTGTACACACAGTAGTTATTCCTTTCAACCCAAACTATTCTGTGATGTGATTCTTGATCCTAAAGCACCAATGGTTTTGAGCATCTTTTCTAGAGACCCAGGTGCCCTGGGAACCTGAGCTGCAGAGACCCCAAAAACACTGCTGGAAGTGCCACTGGGAGCCCACCAGGAGTCTCAAGGAGACCCCCCAGCAGCTCCTCCAAAAAGCAGCATGCTGTCCCACAAAGCCAGCAGGGATGGGGAGGAGAGCCAAGGGAAGCAGCCCCACTGCTCCTGCCTCGTGCCACGCTCTGCTGTGACCCTCCACACAAGTAAATATTTGCTGGTGTATTTTAATATGGGCTTTTTATCTCAATAATAGCTCCCCATGATTTGCATTAGGATTACAGAGCTATTTTTGTGCCTATTAATCTGCACCAATATATTCTTTCTGCTGCCTTTATTCCACTCTTCCATTGCCCAGCAGGAGGGTATTGCTGCACATACCTGCTGAAAACACACCAATTCAAATCCCATTTTCCCTGGTTTTATGCCACTTTGGAGCTCTTTGTTTCCAGGACAGGATATTTCACTCCAAATTAAGCTTTCTGTTCCAGCATTATTCCTTGTTATTACTAAATGTGCCCACAAACCAGAGGCAGCACTGTCAAGTGTTCTACTGTGATACGTAACGAGGGGTTGGAATGAACAGGATCACTGCACATTGCTTTTTCTGCTTTGTGAAGCATCTGCAACACCTTTCAAGTCACAGTGTGTCAGCATTAACATCTTTACAGAAAAATACAACTTCTGAAAGTCATTTGAGGCATAATTCAGAAGGCACAGTAATGAGGCAGACTTTGCATTAGGGCTGTAATATCCAAGATCATGAAAACACCAAAAGAAGTGAAGACAACTGGTACAATCCATGATTTACTGAGTTTAACCTGGAACATTATCTCTTCTCACCCTTCCTTTGGATGGAGACAGTCAGAAACACAAGCAACTTGTAAGTAATTTCTCTGCTCTTCAAGCCATGGTGTTAAAAAGGATGTTAGTGTGGAGGGAAAACCTGTGATTAACAAAAAACTTAGAACTTGACCAGAGAACATCTGGATCAGTTTGCCAACACCACTGGGAGCAGCAGGGTGAGCTACAGGCCCTGCTCACCCAGCTCCCCTCCCCGAGACCTCCTCTCACACAGGAGCTCTGCAGCCTGGCTCCAGAAAGCAAAACCTGCACCTTCAGGTGTCCCAGCCCAGGGCTGACCCCTCAAACCACAGCATCTCCTGGTCAGAGACAGCAGCAAGTCACCCCAACAGCATGGGACTGAAGGTTCACCCTCTCCTGACACCTTGTTCCAGAACACGTTGTCCACAGGAAGAAATGCTTTTAGAGGTTTCCCAGCACTGCCAGGTACCACAAAGGATTTTTGGTGACTGACACTGCCCACAGTCCCTCCCAGCACCTCTCCTAAGCTGTTCTTTCTCCACTCTGCTCACACTCCCCACGTGCTCTGCAGCAATTGTTGTCACCCTGTCACCACCAGGACGTCTCACCAAAAAATCTCCTCTGGATTTCAACCCCAAGTTCTTCCCCAAGTGTAGCTGTAACCCATCTTTCCTCCACAGCCTCCTGGAAGGATGCTCTCCAGAGTCTTTTCCAGATGATCCAGCAGCAGAAGGGCTCAGAGCAGTGGTGGCTGTACTGATGTTCTCCTTTGTGTTTGCATTTTGTTGTTTTAGTACTACAAGTTGGAGAGACACGACACTTGGGGTTTGGGATTTAATTAGTGCCTGTGACTCACTCTCCCACCCAACTCCATAATCCTCTGCTTACAGTAGGGTATTTACATGTCATTTTATAGCCATATAAGTGAAGATTATTCACCCTCAAGCTGCAGGCACAGAAAACACACAGTCTGTCCCAAGGCACAGGCTTGCATCACCTCTCAGGAGTACATGGACAAAACCAGTGTTTGTTCCCCATAATCCAGAAAAAACCAGGATTTTCTGCACCTGGGGTAACTGTGTCAACAGTCAGCACGCTGAAGCACAAAGCACTGCCAGGTGTGTCAGCCACAGGCTCACACACAGACCCACAGGGGTACCTGCACAACTGTCTGAAGGTGGCACTGGGGACAGAGGTGACACTCAGGACACACCACACACACCAAGAGCAGCAGGCTCTGCTCCAGGAGGGCCTGAATGTGGATCTCCTGGTCTTACTACACCCAAATGTCTGTAAACAGTGCATGTGTTTGTGTACATGTGTGTTATAAACCAGAGCCCAGCTCTGAACAAGAACAAAACAAACCCTCACGTCCTGCCAACAGCCTCCCCAGCTGAGAAGAGCAGATAATAACACTAAATTAAACAGGGCCTCTCTCAGCCCAGATTTTCTACCTCAAAGGAAATAACAAGCTTTACTTACTTGGTTTTTGTTGCATTAAGTCCCTTGTCTTATCTAAGCATAACAGTGCCTGGCCCAGCATCTCCCAGAGCAGTATTTCAAGGAGCTCTCAGTGCCTGACCTCACCAAACTCACCTGAACAGGGAGTTAAACACACTAAAACCAAGCAAAAATCTGGGTGCTTCACTGAGCTACCAGCTGTGGCCTTGTCTGTTCCTTTGGGCTGATTCCACTGCCCCTAAATAGCATTTTAAAAGGTTTCACCCTGGAGTGGAGCTGGAACTGCTCTGGGAAACTTATCAAATCAGATCTTGAAACATCAACCGCCAATTAAATAGTCTGAACATTTAAGTTTTATCTTGAGGGCAAAAAAGAAAGGGCACACCACTAACTCCAGCTGAAAGAGCTTCGTCTGTGTAAGGAGCAATGGTCACAGTAACTCAAATTTCAGCCCTGTTCTGACCATTTTAAGTGGCTGTAGGAGGCAATCAGAGCTCCAGAACTGCAGGGAAAGTAGCACCTAGATAAAGCATAGAGGACATCTAGTATTTCATGACAGGAAACCTGAAACGTGCACAGTATCAGGAGAATCAGCTGAATCCTGCATCCCCCCAGATGGAAAATTAGCTAAAAAGGTATTTTTGCAACAAGATCAGGAATTTAATAGTGAACATATTCCAAAGAAGATTGTAACAATCATAACTGCAAAAAGCCAGGAGGGCTCAGAGCTAAAGTGAACAGACAGGAAATGCAGCTATTTTGTATTTCTAGTGATACTTTAGTTGAAGAAAAAACACAGGGAACACAGATACAGGTTGTGTGTCAAGCCAGCCAAGGACAGAATCCTCCTGGCATAGGACAAACTCTTGAAGAATATTCAAGCTTTGCTGGGCAAATCACCAGCTGCCCTTCCCTCCCTGCAGAGCAATGTGCTCAGCTTGTTTTCTCCTAGCAAATGCTGGGGCTTCCCAGGCTTCATCCTGCTGCCAGAGGAAAGCAGTGCTGGGAAACTGAGGTGGATTCTGTGCCCACCCAGACCATATCCACAACAGCAGCAGCTCTGAGCAGGGCAGGTAACAACTCTCTGCTTCGTACTCCATAGCACAGAAATACATGTCAGCCCTACAGCTCCCAGAGTTAGGCACTGTCCTTCCAATAATCACCATTCCAAGCAGCCAGAAATTCTACACACAGCTCACATTGGAGCTGGGAAGAATTTGACCTGCACAAAGTCCATCTGCACAGAAGTAACAGTTTCCAAATGGAAGCAGCAAGGAGAGGAGCTCAGACTGAGCTCACATTGGAGCTGGGAAGAATTTGACCTGCACAAAGTCCATCTGCACAGCAGTAACAGTTTCCACAAGGAAGCAGCAAGCAGAGGAGCTCAGGCTGGCCAGCAGAAATCCCTCAGGCTGAGCGAGCTCTCCAGGCACGGAAAGCCCAGCACCTGCCCACACAAAATGCAGCTGGGACTCAGTGAGAGGCGGGAAGAAAAAGGGTAAAAAATTAAACAACCAGCTTTAAATATACCTCCAAAGTCCACGAGACAGCAGCCATCATCAGGGCAAAGGTCTGCTCCCAAGAGAGCAGAACAGCCCAGGCAGAGCCCTGCTGATCACAAACCCTTCTCACTCCAGCTCCAGAAAGCAGCAGCTCTTCCATTTCCAGCACTGCTTAAGCTTTGTGCTTTAAATACCACCAGGAAAACTTTAACAGAACATCCAGCACATCTGAGCAAAGCACTTCTCCCCAGGTAAAACAAAGGCTTAAGCTTCCACAGAGTTCATGGGTCACTCTCAGCCCGGGGAAAGCAGGGCCATAGTCAGCCCTACACAGATTTACCATAGCTGAGAATCCTAATGTGATTATCCAATATTACCAACATAATTATAGGGCCCTTGCTTAATGTCACTGCTGCAATATCTAGGCCATGACAGAACAGATTTAGATTTACAAGCTCCACCCTCTCCTTTTAAATAGGCAGGACCTGACCATGGTTAATGTTGGTGTGGCAGCCCCAGCCAGGAGTGCCTGAACTGTGCAAAATAATACAGCCAGGAACCTCACACAACAGCAGCACAGCCTTTGCCTCTCCTATTTTTAGGAGAGCAAGACTGGTTGTCTAGGGATTGTGGCAGTTTTGGGAGGGAACATTCAGTCTATCAGCTGTGATGCTCACAATGGCAAACAGACACAAATAATTATACAGTTATAGGCATCTTCATTGCATGGACAACGTGGGAAAAGCATAACTGCCTCTTGTCACTTCTCAGGGGGTTATTTTGATAGATTAAAGCTGATTTTAAACCATTCAGCTTCATTTCTTTGCATGTTTCAGGGCCCCAACTCATTACAGACCTCTAGGAGACACCTCACTCCCCACACAACTCCCAGCCAGGTCCATGGAGAAGGACAAAACAGGAAGCTGTAAATCACAACACAGCAGAGAAAGAAGGGGAAGGAAATTAATCTCTGCCATGCAACAGCATTTTAAAAGCCTAAAATAATCACTGGGCAAGATCCAGGCTGTGCATTAAACCCACACTCTTGTCAGAAGCTCCAGTCCAAGGGCAGCAGGAGCTTGGCACTCCAAGAGCAGCCCAGACACCCCAGCTCAGGGGCATTAAAGTCCCCCAGTATTTGCAGTATTTGTGACAGCAATTTCATAACAAACAGCAGCTCACTGGAGGCGCTGGCACCGTGCTGGCTGTCACAGCAGGAAGCACGTTTAGGTGTTCACGTGGGCAGATTTGCTGGGCATGTGCTCTGTGCACAGCCCTGTGCATCCACTCCATTACTCTCTGACAGGCAGACTTGCAAAACCCAAGCTGATAGAGCAGTGTTTTATTACTATGGCAAGACATGCTGCCTCCAAATAGATTACTTGGCAAGGCAGACTCAGTCCCTCTCTATTGTAACAATTTTAGTCCCTGAACTTTCACTGTAAGCTCGAAAAAAAAATAAAAATTAATGGGTCATGAATAACTCACGGCTTAAAAAATTTTTAAAAGAATCATTTGTTTAGTTATCAGTCAGCCCTTTAAAAAGCACATTTCAGCTGCTATTATTCCCAGCAGCTGCTAATAGCATCTGAGCCCTTGTTCATCTCCAAGTGAAATTAGCACTGGCATCAACATGCTGTGGAGCATGACGGGCTGAGTGAGCACGGCTGGAACTGCAAAGCCAGCAAGAAGCTGCAGCCACTGCAGGCAGCTGAAGAGCTCCCCTGGAAAGGCAAGGAAGCTGTGAATCAGGCAGGAGAGGAGAGAAAAAAGGAAAACTAGTCGAGCAGAGAGCAGGCTGTAGCTGGAGGTGAAGAGGAGGGAGAAAGCAGGATGAAGGCCAGGGCTGGGACTAACTGGGCTGGCTTGCCAGGGCCAGGCAGAGCAGGCCACGGAGAAGTGTCATGGTGACAGCACTCTCCATTTGGGAAGCAATCATGCAAGGATCCTAGGAGAGCTCACAGCAACAGACAGGTCAGGCATTGAGGAATTCTGGTTCCAGCATCTGGGAATTCTGATTGCTGGGGCAGCACACGGACATGCTCCTGAGCACAGCAGCAGGGAAAGCACAAACACAACTCCACATGTTCCAGGAAGAGCCCAGAGATGTCTGGCATTGAGGAATTCTGGTTCCAGCATCTGGGAATTCTGATTGCTGGGGCAGCACCTGGACATGCTCCTGAGCACAGCAGCAGGGGAAGCACAAACACAACTCCACAGGTTCCAGGAAGAGCCCAGAGATGTCAGGCATTGAGGAATTCTGGTTCCAGCATCTGGGAATTCTGATTGCTAGGGCAGCACACGGACATGCTCCTGAGCATGGCAGCAGGGGAAGCACAAGCAGAATTCCACAGGTTCTAGGAAGAGCCCAGACAAGTCTGGCATTGAGGAATTCCGGTTCCAGCATTATTCCTAGGGCAGCACCCAGACATTCTCCTGAGCATGGCAGCAGGGGAAGCACAAGCACAACTCCACATGTTCCAGGAAGAGCCCAAGCTCACAGCCAACAGGACCCTGCCAGAGCTGCACAGCAGTGCATGGAGGCTTCTCTCCTCTCCCCAAACCCAGGAATGCAGAGCTCACCTTTCCAGGAATGCCAGATAACCACAGGTTGTGGCCACCTGTGTAACTACAGGTTACAGGTAGCCCTGGGCCACTGAAGTGCCACCCCCCTGAGTAACAGGAAAACACAATTTAGGGACACATCCCATTCCTCTGCAGGGCAAATGCTCATCCCCCCTGAAGACAGCAATGAACTTCTCAACTCCTGAGTACATGCCAACCATCCAGAGAGGTACCCACTATCCCACCAGGCAGGTCTTGGGGAATTTAAACCCCCAGGTACAGCCAGGAGCACAAAGCATCCATCATGCAGCATTTAATGGGGAAAAATATCAGCTCTACATGGAACAGGGCTTTGAGTTTTCCACACATGCACAGGTGAAGAGGGAGAGGAATGAACTATTTGTCTGTTCATTTGTCAGATGTCTAGGAACAGGAAACAGCTGCAGGAGTCCAGAAGCTGCAGTCTTGTGGCTGTTACTCACCAAGCCTGTAACCACTGGGGATTGGATTCATCAGTTCAAATGAACCTAAGTAACTCCTTTATTTACTTATATCCCAACTTAAATAATAAATATATCACTGAATGCATCAGTTGCAGAAAAACTTTCAAAGGTACAGTGTAAGGCCTTCTTATGTTAAGTTTAAAACAAAAGGTAGAAAACAACCACCTATCCCCCTTCAAAACTAGCATAATTTAAGTTTTTTTTAAAGTCCAATACATTTAATCCTATCACATGTGCTGCTGAAAGCTGGGTGAGCAAGGCTGAGTTTGTGTGTTTCTGTGGTCTCTGAACAATACCAGATCTCCAGAAGATCCTGTGTGTCAGCTCTCACACCATCACAGCTGCTTGTTCCTCACCCTCTCTCTGAACAGGCCTCCTGAGGCAGCAGCACAGAGTTTGTTCTGGTACCAAGGGAAGGGCCAGGAATCTCCAAGGAGCAGGAGGGCCTTTGTTCTGTATTTGCATTATGTGACACAGGGCCCTGGTCCATGATAAAAGTTCCTGGGTACTATGGTGACATGAATATTAATGACCCTGTGATTAAAACACCAGGCAAGGAGTTATATTTGTATTTAATACAAGACTGTCCCTGCTCTCCTACACAGCCCTTATCAAATGGCTTCATCTTCATGGGCTTCAGCTTCTCATCTGTGAAATAATTTGATAAGCCTCCCTGCCACCATCTGCCTGTCTGCTCTGCAGAGAGGGGACAGGCACAGAACCACAGGTTGTGTCACACCTCACACTCAGAGCCTTTGTGCTCTGCAGAACAGCTCAGCAGCTCAAACTGCAAATGCAGCACAGAAACAGAAGGGCAAACTCATGTTCACATACCCAAGTACATCTGCTGACTCAGAAGCAACAGGTAAAGGCTGAAAGAAAGGCTCTGACATTCAGCACATGTGCTCTTCCCAGAAATACGTGCCCAAGGATGACAGGACAGTGTGACCTGCCTGTACTGCCCTCTGTCCCACCCTGTCCCTCCTCCAGCCCCTGCCACCCCACACATCAGGGCCCTGGCATGCATTCCTTCATTTCCCTACAAACACAACCAATAAAACATAAGAACCAGCAGGATCTCATCAGCTGGGTGAGAAGGTGAGCGTGGCTGAACCTGAGTCCCTGCACACACACAGGTGCTGCCACACATCTCCCAACTCCAGAGAGTGTTTTCTTTACCCATCTCAGGGTATTGCAATGCCACCAGCCATCTGCACACCCCTGCTACCCCACACTTCTTGCCAAAGGTCATGAGGAGAGTGATCAGAGCAGAGCCCTGGGCCAGCAGCAGCCACAAATAACCTTCTTGTGGCCACAGTGCAGCCAGGAGGGAGCACTGCCCATCGACCCAGCTCCCTCCTCCCAAGCAGCAGCTCAGTGCCAGGGAGGTTTTATGGCTGAAGCACTTCCCAAGTCAGAAGCCATTAATCCTTCAGAGGTCACAACAGGTAACTGAAGTATCACTGAATTAGCAGGTAGGTCATGCAGAGAAGGCACAGAAGGTCTCCATTTCTGTGCTCCTCACATCAGCACTGATTTCTTGTGTTCCTTTTAAGAATTTCAAACCACTTTGGAAGTCCACATTTGCATCACTCTCATGAACACTTTAATAGCACCCCTATACAACCTGGGATAGCAATGAAATCACAAAATCATGTATAACACCAAAGCAAGGGCTCCTCCTGCTTACTCTGTGCCTTGAAAGGACACTGATGTTCAGTGACAGCCACAGGAACCAGGCACATCATGTCCTCATGGAGCATTCTGCACATCTTTGAGACAAGCTTGAGTTTATTTCACTGCTGCCATTTGTGCAGCAAAAGCACACATCAGCCCTGCAAGCATCATTTTGCTTGCAGAAGGAGAGACAAGCTAAGATGATATCTGAACAACAGCTGTGCAATTAGAGAGCCTCAGAAGATCTTGCATTTTGCTCTCCCACCCTCGAGAACAGTCAGATTGCTTTGTAAATTCACACAGGCACATTTTGGGGCCCCCTACCACAGGCCCATGGGAAGAGAAACTGGTGTGTGACTAACAGAGAATGGAGATCAGCTCTACCTGCCCTCATCACAGCACCAGCCAGCTTCCAGCTCAGCTGTGAGGGGATGCACACGCAAATCCCTGCTCAGGGAACTCAGCTGCTGATGGCTTTTTTTATTTTTAATCTATGAGATCACCCGTCGCTGGTTCGTAATTTCTTTCTGCAAAATCATGAAGCAAACCAGATGCTATGAGCATCTTGTTCCAAAAATGCCTTTAATCCAATCCTGCAACACATGGCCCAGGGTCCTGGTGTCAGCAGGGGTTCTGCCACAGAGCAAGTGTGAGTTGACACCCAAATCACACGTGTGCCAAGAGGTTCACTGAAATCACAGCGAGGCAGCACTTGAGAGGAAACACAGACTGCAATTAAAGCACCCAATCTGGAAGGCCAGAGATCAATTCCTGACTTGGCCACACATGCTCTGCATTGCTTCACCTCCCTATCTGAGTTGCCAGCAGCCCTAAAAGGGGTGGAAGGACACACTGACAGGCTGTGCCAGGGCTCAGATACTCAGGGTAGTGAGAGCTCCTCGCATTAGAGGAGCTGCAGCAGCTCCCCTCTGTTTCACTCTGCTGCATCACACTGAGGGCAGCTAACAATAACCTTCATTTCATTTAGTGGCAATTCCTGGACCTCCTACAAAAGGAGAAAGTTTCCATAATGACAAAAAGCCACAAATGAGAATTACCTTGCAGTGCCTCACTTAAGCCCTTCCAAATCTTTTCCTTGTGCTTGTAAATCACTGTCAGTATTGTTCCTACTCTCAAGAAGTACAGCAGCCAGTATCTGATCCAAGGAGGTTTGTTTCCAGCAGGATACCACCACAAGGACATCCTGTGCTTCCCCCATCCAAGGAAGCCAGCACCCCTTCCTGGGAAACTTGCTTAGTTACCTCTTGCTATCAGAAGATAACTCCTCCATAAACCAATTTTGCTTATGGCATGTTCTCCTCAGAGACTTCCTGTCTCCTTCCACACACAGAACACAAGTAAACACTTAGCACAAGACAAGGCAAATTGGTTGTGACTTTCCAGAGAAGCAGCAGCAGCCCTGCAGCTGGCACACTGCCTTCCCAACGGGCACAGCCTCAGCCTGCCCAGAACATTTACACTGAAAAAAGTCACCTTCAAGGGAAGCAGCTCCCAGTCCCAAGACAAGTGTGCAGCACCTAGCCAGTGCTGACCCCTATTAGCCATGATTAATGCAGGTGGGTGAGCTTGGAAGGCAAGAAGTGCTAAATCCAGAGTGGATTCCAGCTTGTCTTCAGCACATTTGTAACTTCCCACCTGCTCTCCTCAAGCTGCTGACAAGCTCCTGCACAAAGGGGAGAAGGCTCATGCCACAATAAAAACATGATGCACATGCAACCAGAAGTTAGCAACCTGTTCCTTTAAAACTACTAAAACACTTGTGCAAGACCCCAGCTGGAGAGTTAAACCATGGATTACCCCCAGCCAGAATCCCCAAATAAGCTTTCTTACACTGACAACTTCATAGCAGGACTGCTTGAAACAGAAACTCCCCTGGTTTCACATGGAAGGTTCCTTCTGGGAAGATGATGGCTGGGCTAACACTGCCTTTAAACCAGCTTTTAGCTGCCACAGCTGCTCCATAAGGATCCTGCCCCCCTGGGTACAACCCAGACCCCTTCTGTGACAGGCAGCACAAAGCCCACGAGCCAGGCCAGGCCAGCCTCTGGCCCACACAACTTCTTACACACTTAAATCCACTAACACCTGCTTTTCCTCCCTGATTACATCTCAGGACACAGCACACACTGTCCCAGCAAAAGCTGTACTGCTAAAAGCACCAAAACAGTTGGGATACCTCAACATTTAGCAAATAACTCCCTTGGGATTCTTCACAAGTTGCCTTAGCTTCTACTCTCAGAAAAACAGACACAGAATCAAACATCCTACCTGGCAGAGCAGAGTGCAGAGTACATGTTCTGCTTCACGAGAAACAGGGAAAAAAAATCACATGTCCCATTCCAAGAGGAGAAACAGTTTAATTCCTAATCCAAATGTCCCTGGTCAGGTGATTAGCAGCTGGCCCTTGGCTGAAGCTGGAAAGCAGTAACTCACAAAATACACTTCAAAGCAATGTCTTGAACCCAACCACGCTGGAATTGGGTTGAGGATCACATAAATCTGCAAAACGTTCCTCAGATGGGAGTCGCTTTAAAGTGAAATTATTTCAGAAGAAGCTCACGTGTATTCTCAGTGACTTCAGGTAAGGATCACATAAATCTGCAAAACGTTCCTCAGATGGGAGTCGCTTTAAAGTGAAATTATTTCAGAAGTATATTTTCAGTGACTTCAGGTTATGGTGCTGCAGGGGAAGGAGGTGCCAAGGGAGAGCAGGGCAGGGCTCAGCAGAAACCCTCTGCACTCAGGCCAGCACCCTGGGCAGCTCAGGGCACCCCCACCCCACCAGGCTGGGCATTCCCAGCCTCTCCCAGCTGCTTCCCACATGCACTGCCACTGCTGAGGAAAGTCAGGATGGATCCCACAATGTCCCTCTTTTCAAAACAGAGGAAAAAGTACAGCTGGCAAACGTGAGATGATTCTGTGCCTTTGCACTGGTTTGTAATACCAAGCACTAAATGCTTTCAAATCAACACTAGCTACAGCACACAGGCATGTACCTGAAAAAAATCAGTGAGATATCCACCAATTATTAAACCTGAATCCCTTATTTACACACTTGAAGAGGAAAAGACCTTCAAAAAGTACTACTCATTTTAAAACTTTTCACAGACCTGCAGCCTGTGCTTTTTGCTAGAAGCAGAGCAAGACAAAACCCTGCTCAAACACGTGCCCCATCAATGTTTGCACACCTCGGGTCAGCTCAGCACCCTCTCACAACACTGTGAGCAGAGTCACACAAAACACAGAGGCCCTCAAAAATGGGACACTGGGGCAATCCCCAACCTGTTTTAGCTCACCCATGCCTTGTGGTACTTTGCCACACGCACCACTCCCAAACTCCTGAGCAAATTCCTCATTTATGGCAACATCCTTCTCAATGTTCCTGCTGCTTTGGTCCCCATCAGAGGGGCACCAGCCTCCCTAGAGCTCCAGCATGGGGCTCTGGGGTGGGGGTTTGCTGTTTTGGTTTTTCCCCTACACAAAGGCAGAAACAAAGAGCAGTATCTGATTTGGTCCAACACTCTTTTGATTTATTTTCAGAAAGAAAACAGCCAGACAGCAGCCTGACTTAGCCCCACACTGATAGAGCTCCTGGGCATCAATTTCAGCTCTGTGAAACACCACTCACCCCAAAACCAGTCACAACACCCTCATACTGGGGCACTGTGTGACTTTAAACCTGGCCCTGCAGACCCCCAGGGCCAGCAGCATCACAGATAATCCTTGTGCAAACTTTGAGGGGAATTGTTCAAGAGCTTATTTGTGCTGTTATATGGATTAGAGCAGGAGAGCTACAAGGACTCAACTAGGAATCACCTATTGCAACACCCTGCTTGTAAAAACCCCACTGATTCACCATATCCTAACACCACAACCAACTCCTCAAATTCCTTCTGCATTATTCCCATCTACTTCCTTCCAAAAGGAAGGGATGCTCCTCCCTGCCCAGGCAGGCAAGTATCCAGACAAAACTATTTTTCAGGGGTGCAGGGGGGGTACACCTGACCACAGCAGGTATTTTGGGGGATCTACACAAGAGCCCAGAGGCACGTGGAGCCATTTGCCACCTGGCACAGGCAGTGCTGCAGCCAGGGCACACACACTCCTCATCAGCAGGGTTGCTCAGCAGAATTCAGGGTGACCAGGCAGGCAGAGAGAAATTCCAACACTTCAGTTCCAAAACTTCTGGTTCAACTCAAGTCTCCTCCTCACCGTTCATCACTTCATTGGTTCTCTCTTTTAAGCCACTTTTACATCTCATTTTTTTTCATGTTTCACAGGCTGCACCTAAACACAGGCCTCCCCACTCCCTCCTAAAGCAAGGGGATGAGAGATCCTTCCTTCCCAGACAGGATACTCCTCCTACCAAGTGCTTCCCAGGGGACTTTTCCTTTTAGCAGAAATAGCCAGGAGTTGCCTCTTCAGCACTCCTGAAACACCACTGCAGCTACAGAGAGGTTTTCCAGCCGAGGTTTCAGACATCAGGAGCGTGGGGAGCGGGCTGCCCACTCAGGGACATAAGGCTGTTTAGCAGCACCCCCAGCC
The DNA here is from genome assembly GCF_014805655.1 of Passer montanus. Classification (NCBI taxonomy): domain Eukaryota; kingdom Metazoa; phylum Chordata; class Aves; order Passeriformes; family Passeridae; genus Passer; species Passer montanus. The sequence goes on along the minus strand of NW_024356616.1, from coordinate 1,871,657 downwards.
AGGGGCATGCAGCACTCCTGACCCACCCTGCTCACCAGCTGGCCCAACTTTCTGCAGAGGAAAAGGCATTTTCACTGCTGCCAACCTGCAAAGCAACCCACTGCCCTGCTCATGTCCCCTGGCAGGGTCCACTCTGCACACAGAGGATTTCACACTGCCCACAGCAGAGCCTCACTTTTCACCTTTCACCACAAGAACTCCCTCTGCCTCACAGGAACTGTTTCACAGGTGGAAGGAAGGAACCCAGAGCTGCAGGCCATGCTCCATCCCACAGACAGAAACAGGAGATGCAGGGAAAAGCCCCCACAAGCAGCAGCTCCCTCAGGACAGAGAGGCAGGGAAGGGAGGCTCTTCTCTCCCAGGCAATCTGTGCTCCCACCTCCACCTCTGCTGCAGCAGGAGAGCCCGGTGACACATGGCTTTGCTTCCCGGGGCAGAACCTGCCAGCACATTACTCATCATCAAAAAAAGCCTCTGCCTTCCCATGTTACCAGGATGAGGCCATCCTGCATTAAAGAGAGACTGACAGCTTCTCAAGTTTAGCTCATGTAGGTCCTAAGCTTCCAGAGCCAAAAGGGCCTTGGAAATATCAGTCCAGGCAAACCTACACTGCAAATATCAAGGAAAAAAGAAAATCACTATAGTTGCTAGGTAAGAGCCTGGTTTCAGTGCTCCTCTCAGCACAGCACAGCAGCAACCAAGTCTAAAAAACAGCCACAGACCTATTTTCTTGTACACCGTGGTGAATTCTTACAAATCTGAACAGAGGCAGCGTACACAGAGTCCCTTTTCCATTTTAGGGCTCTTTCTGTAAAAGCCAACACAGGTCCTCCCACTCAGCTCTCTCCCAGCAGCTCTCCTCTCCTTCGCCATCAAAACAAAACACTGTTTGGACTAAATTTGCCCAGGATGCTGCGCAGGAGGGACCAGGAGCAGGTCTAAGGAGGCCAACACCTCTCTGAAGGTCGAGGCTAAGGTTACCAGGCAGAGCCATTCAGGAGGTTCCTTACAGCCCCAACAAATGAAATGTAAAATGATAGTTTGAGCAGCAGAGCTGGTCACAATTAAATAAATGCCACCAGCGCTGCAAGGCCTGCACACGTCATGAGTTCTGTAACCCCCAGGATTCATTTTTAGGTCTCTAATAGTTTTATTTGGGGGAAAAAAGGGCAATTGGGATCACCACTTCCTCCTGCAGGCATCTCACACACAGAGAAATCCCTCATCCCAGGTCACAGCCAGTCCTGCTCAGCCTACCTGTGTGCATAACACAGCCACAAGGAATTTACTCCAGCGTTTTAATCCTCTCTGCTTGAGGTGGGAAACGAGGTAACAGCTGAGGAAAGTTTAAGACTGAAGGACACTGCTTTCTTTATTTACAGCACCTTGTTCTGCACCGAAATATTTGACAATTTTGGTTTGGCTGTTTCTTTAGGTTTTTTTTAACTCCCACTTTAGGAGAAGTGGGAAACAATTAACTTCTGAAAATCCCCCAATTAAAAAAAAAAAATCTACCAAACCTACACTGGATTTACAAATGGGAAGACCAGACACATCAGCTTACAGACACCACCAGACTGCAATTCTACCAAGGACAATGAAATATTCAGCAATCTGGGGGTCAAGGAGGCGGCTGGGTTCCCGGGACAGCTCAAGGCCTCCCTTCCAGCTTGGGAAGAGAAAAGCAGCATCCTCGAGCGCTCAGAAAGGCACCGGGACCTTACCTTCCGCCAGCACCTCATCCACGGTGACCTGGTGCCGGCCGATGCTGAAGACCCGGCCGATGTAGCCGCTGCCCGGGCCGCTGCTGCCGCCGCCGCCGCCGCTGGTGCCCGAGCCGGGCCCGGAGCCGCCCTGCTCCCGGCGCGAGTCGAAGAACTTCTTCATGGCTCAGGAGGCGGCAGCCGCCGGCGGCGGGGGCGATGCCGGTGTCACTCCCGAGCCCTCCTGGCTCCTGCTGAGGGGGGCCCGGGGCCGCTGGCCTGGCGGGGGCCGAGCCGCGCTGTCCCGCGGGGAGTCACACCTGCAAAAGCACCGGGGATAACGGGCCTGCGGCGCTGCCCCCGCGAGCCCCGACCCGCAGGGACCCTGCCCGGTACCTCGCAGAGGGCGGCGGGAGCCTCCATGCGCCCCGCGGCGCCGGCGTGCGCAGCCCCACCGGGTCACGGCGGCGGCCGGCTGCCGGCAGGGCCCGGGGCCCGCATCGCTGCCTGGCGGCGTCACCGGCGACCACCGAGCCCGTCAGGGACAGGGACCGACCCCGCCACCGCCGCCCCCCGCCGGCCCCATCCGACCAGGAAATGGGCCGTCACAGGAAGTCCCGGCTGCCGCCGGGAGCACCGCCCCCGCTCCTCCGCCGGCTGCAGGGCCCGGCCCCGCCGCACCGGGCTGTTCCCGTCCCGGGATGTCGCGCTCCGAACCGGGATGTCGCGCCCCCCAGAACGCCCCGTCCCGCAGCCCTCAGAGCGCCCCCCGCCTCACGGTGCGGCGGGATGGGGAGAGGGGGCTCGGCGGGATGGCGGCGCCGCGCGCGGCACGCTGGGGGCGGTAGTTCGGCGTGGCCGGCGGAGTGTGGGGCCCTGTGGCAGTGGGGACTACAAGTCCCGGCATGCCGCGCGGCTCCGGCCGGCAGGGGGCGCTGCCGGCGGGGCCGTGAGGGGGCTGTGGCGGAGCGCCCGGGCCGGGGTCGCCCCTCAGAGCGGCCGGGACCGGAGCCGCCCCAGGGACAGCGGACGAAGCCCTGGGGCTCTGCGTCCTCCTCGCCGTGAGGGATGAGTGCAGGAATCCTGTCCGTGAGGAACCACGGCCCACATTAGGGCTTTGCATGGTGACGGGTATTTACGTTTGTTTTTGAAATAATGCGCTAAAGTCGATGTTTTTGTGGTGTAATAATAAAAGGCCACTGCTGTGACATCTTGGGATTAACCTGAAGCACGAGGCTTATCTTCAAAGAGGCCCTGCTTTGAGAGCCTAAGAAAAAAATCCTGAAAGCAGAGATATCCTACAAAATGTCTTTAGTTTTACACCTGGTACCTGGTTTTGTAAAACCTGTGCCTTGGATTTGCTGTTAAATTACAGTTTCCTCCTCTTTCCTGCCTGGCAAGATGCTCCTCAGGGGCACTGCAGCTCCTCCGGAGTCCAAAGCCATTGGGTCAGGCTTTGGAAAGGTTTAGTTTAGCTCAAATCTTGGGAAACTCGCATTAAATGCAGTTTCAGTTCCTTTCAGCATTTTTTCCTTAGAAATCAGAGATTTTTCCCAGCTTATGGCATCCAGAGCAGCTGACTCCTCTCCTCATGCACTATTAAAGGCCAGAGCTGGGATTTCAAACAGCAGAGGGAAATGTTAAAATGGCAAAAATAGCAAAAATTGGTTTTTTTTTCCAGAATGAAACACCACAATACAAAACCCAAGCAGCACTTGGTTGCCAAATTAATACCTCCATGACAGCACCCCTCTCCTTCCTCCCTTCTGACTGGGATGGAAGAGGAAACCAAAGCATGGTCCCATTTTCCCAATGACTATTATTTCCTATATTGTGGTAATAACTACAGCCACCCTGCTGCCTGCCCCTGTCCCCAGGGTGGGCCAGGCCTGGTTGCTTTGGGGTGACAAAAATATTTACCCTTCCCACAGCCTTTGGCCTAGATGCCAGTGAGATTGGATCAGCCTGCTGTAAATGGGCTTAGTTGGGTTTTTCCTCACAGTGTTTGAAGACTTTTAAGATGTGTATGGCTCTGAGAACAGGCAGGTAAGATTGCTGGTGGTAATATTTAGCAATACACAGATCTGCCAGCACGTCACTACAGTTGTTTTTCTGCTGAGCCTCTTCACTGTGGATCATGCTACACCTTTCCACCATCCTTGTCCTCAGCAGGTCTTAAAGGTGTGGGCTCACAAACCCACCCTGCAGACCCCAAAGTCTTCTTTTGACCACCTCATTTCCAAGTACACCCCAAGTCCCCACAGCTGGAGCTGCAGTCCTTTCAGCCAGGCAGCCAGCACGTGTGAGAACAGTCCTTTTTCATTTGCAGGCTTCAATCTGCATGAAACATGCTTGGCTGTGCTTTGGGGCTCTGTGATGAATTAACTGCCAGAGCTCAGTACAGAAGGTTCACATGCCCTTTGGAATAAATACGAACTGAGTGAAGTCTCAGTTGCTTCTATCCGTTATTTTGAATTATTTTTTTAATTTCTCTAACCTGTGAAAATCCCCGGTGCAGGTAAAACACCCAGTGCAAAAAATTGGGTCCCATCACTGGGGATTTCTGGGGACTCTGCAGAACTGAACAATTTCCAAGGAAATTGGGCATCTCTGTACAGTACAGGGAAATGACTCATTTCCAAGTAAAGAAGATAAAAGCCACTGCATGCAGAGAGCTGCAGATGCACTGCTGAGCCTCCTCCCTGGCTCTGAGGGCTTTTTTTAACCGTACCTGCAGTGCAGTGCAGGCAGTGCCAGACCCACGCGTGGCTGGGGGCTCTGGTGTGCAACCCACGGGCACGCAAACCCCACCCATGAGCATTTTGGGGGGCAGAAGCACAGCAGGAGCCATCCCCGCCTGCAGACGCCGGGGATATTCTTTGTTCCACAAGGCACCAGGCTCGGCTGCGCTGCTGCAATCCCAGTGACCTTCACAGGGATCAGAGAGAGCTGAGCCTGGAAGCTCCAGGGGAAAAAGCTGATCCGTGGCCACAGCACAGACAGGGCCTGGTGCTTCTCCCGTGTCAGAGCGACTCCAGAGCACTCCCGGGCTTGTCCTGCTGCAGAGAGGAACCTCTGACTAATGCACTCAATCCTAAACAGCAAATTTGAAGCTGCTGAAATCCCATGACGCGAGGTTTAAAATATCCGAGTGTGGTCAGCAGAGCTGCTTCCCTGCACATTGTCTCCCTGATCCCTGGTCCTTCTGCACTGCTCAGAAAATGCATTCAAATCCCCAGGAAGAAGCACATTAATGCAGCTGCATCCCTCTTCATCAAACTTTCCAGACAGCTCAGCATTTTCTAAATAAAAACACAGGCCTGGGCAGGTTTGCTGCGGCCCCGAAAGGCGAGGGCACACTGGCCCCTTCTGGAGAGCTCGGGGAGCAGCAACGGCGGAGAGCAGAGCTGGCACTGTGCTTGCTGTCACTTAACCGGCCAGGGGAAACACAGCCGTGTTCACATTTTCCTGAATTCACCGCATAATAACGAGGTCTTAATCACACGGTAATGCTTATCTTGATAAGGATGTTGGGAGAGCCCTTTTTACACAGTGATTGGGGTAAGTGTTTCAAAGTAAGGGAGGAGATAGTCGGTTAGATATAAGAAAGGACTTGTTCCTTGTGAGGAGGATGATGCCCTGGCACGGGGTGCCCAGAGCAGCTCTGGCTGTCCCTGGATCCCTGGAATCATCCAAGGCCAGGTTGGACAGGGCTTGGAGCAGCCTGGGACAGTGGAAGTTGTCCCTGCCCATGGAGGCTGGAACAAGATGAGCTTTAAGGTCGCTCCCAATCCATTGCATTCCACAATTCTATGTCTCTTTAAATATAAATTTACTGCAAAAAACTCTGTTAAGCTTCTCACCAGCAAAGATCAGAGCCACTGTTCTATCATCTCTCTGCCTGTGATTTCCTGGATTTCAAGGATTTATTTCCAAGTGCACAGTAGTGGCCCCCAGAAAAACCATCACTGATCTCCATCACCCCAAGAAAAGGTCAGTTCTCAAGCACACTATCGTGGAGCTGGGCTTTACTGGGTTCAGACTTGTGCAGAGGAACAAAAACACTCCAGAACTCAGATCTGTACTTCACGTGTTTAAGAACTGGAAGCTTCCACCTCCTTGGTGCTCCTGTTTGCCCTTGCAGGACATCCTCACTGGCTCCAGCAATGGCTCTGCTTCCTGTGGCTGGAAGCCAATCTTCCCTCCACAGCAGTGGCACACCCAGAAATAATGGAGCTGCTGGAGCTCTGCAGGCTCACACACGTGGGATGCAGCAGCCTGGATTGACCCTGAGCACAGCCTGGGTGGGACAGAGCCCTGTTTCTCAAGGAGCATGACTGCACCACAGCTCCACACCGTCCCTTACACTAAGGGAAGTTTGCAGGTTGGGCTCTCCCTGAGAAGGGATTTATCAGCTGTGTTTCCAGTGTCAGGATCCTGTTGGGGCTCCTCCTGCCCTGGCTACCTCTTCCAGGTCTGCCCACACCCTTTGCTCAGTTCTGTTGAAATGCAGGGTCAGGAAAAGTCATCCTAAGCTGGGCAGTCATGGCTCTGTTTCCATCCCCTATAGCTGGGTCATGGCCAAATTACAGAGCAGCTAAGTAAGATTAAACTACATTGAGGCAATATTAATTAAGAAGAAAAAGTGAAAGCTACTCGTTTCCTCTTCAGAACTATATGTATGCTGACGAAAGTAAACATTCGTTAAGCCCCCTCCCTCTCTGGTGGTTTTTGCTGACTCCTGTTCCCCTTTGGATGGATTCAGGGCCACAGGCAGCCAGCAAAGCCATCAGACCACCGATGGCCCCGGGCTGCTTGCACTCCCTGCTGTTTATAGCTTTCGTGGAGAAAAGAAAACAGCAGACTGGGCCCGTGGCCAAGTGCAGCCTTCAGTTTCTCTGTGGGAGAAAGGCAGAGTGGGTGGGCATCTCTGAGGCAGTGTCAGCACAGCATATGCTGGGGGACAGCAGTGTGGAGAGCCCCCCGCCGCCGAGATCTGCTAGAGCTGCCAGCGTGAGGAGCTGTGAGAGCAGCTGGGATCCCCTCCTGCGTGAACACGAGCATCCCCACCTTGAGAACCTGGTGATTGAAGCACACTTGAAACGGGAATTCGACTCCTTGCAGTGCTCATCGCTGTCTCCCCTTACAGCTCATTGTCTCAGCCCTGTGGGCTCCCCCTGTGTCCAAGTGGTTTCTTGTTTTAAAGGCATCTTGGGTTACAGGAATTTTCTCAAATCAGTTTTGCTCCCCCAGTTCCTTCTGGGCCTTGTGTGACATTTATGTTTATGTAATCTACCCAGAGAGCCTTTGACTTGCATAGCAGTGCTGGTATGTTGTGCTCAGGGTTCTAAATCTTGCCTGGATTGCTAAAAGGGAGAGTGCTGCACATTCCCCTGATAATGCTAAGTGCACAGTGTTTCTAGTGGTTATGAAGAGTTAAGAACACTCCAGTTTCTTATGTAAGTTGGAATAGTTCAGTTTTCCCACTCAAATAAGCACTGCTTACCTAGGTCTGGCAGTGTTTCATCTTCCTTCCTCTCTTTGTGTTAAAAGGGCTCTACTCCAATCATAGATCAACAGCTCCAGGCTGCCTCTTCCTAAGATCTTCCCCAAAACACCTCTTCCCAAAACACCTGTGATTTGTGGCTCTTTCACCTTCCACAGTGCTGAACAGCAGGTAAGGACACACCCTGCTTCTAAGGGTCAGAAGTGCCCCTGGATGTCTGCAGTGAGCCCTAACAACTGCAGTTCACTTTGGGACTATTGTGATATTAATACAGGAATGAGAGAATTCTTCACCCTCTTACAAGCACACAGAACCCAGTGCTCTGGAAAAGCAAGGGCTGGTTTTCAGCCTCCACCCTACCTTCGGGTACTGCTGCTATGGAGACAACACTGACTGAGCTACAGCATCCAACACCCTCCCACAGCACTTGTGCAACCCTTGAATAACCCCATTTTCAGGGGCTGTTTGCAAACTGCCAGTGCTCAGGTAGGAAAATGAGCACTTCCCTTGTGAACCTCCTAAAAACACTGGCTTAATCCCCAAAGGCCCAGATTCTGACCCTCTCTTGGTGGATGACTTCATTAGTGTCAGAATTTGGAGCTCAGTGAGTGAGGAGAGGCTGGAGCTCAGTGAGAGAGTTAAAGGCAGGTACCTGTTGATGAAAGGACACATTGAAAATCTCTCCTCCTAGCACAAGGCTCCTTTGCTCTCTGAGATGCAAATTTAAAGGGTCAGGTCCTTCAGGCAACAACACCAAATGCTGCCATTTTCTAGAGGTTCAGCTCTGTTCTCCTTGTGGGACTGAAGAAATACCCCTACCTAAAGGGCTGCTGCTTGAGCCCAAGTGATTTACTTAATGCACACTGCCCTCCCTGTTTTTCTGTGACCTTTAATTTTCATGAGGTCTTTTGTAGATGGGAGAACATCAGGATGGAGTGGGAATAGAAAGCATGTGTGTAACTGAGTAAAGTCTGGGGGGTTGAGAGCTTCAAACCAAGGGTGGTTAAAATAATTGACAGGACAAATGAAGTATCTGTGACCAGAAGAGCAACGTGCTCTGTCACTGCACTGAGAGGGACTGTGGGCTTGTCCCCTGCTGTCCCTCTTTTGATGCAAGGACAGCAAAGCTATGCCAGCCAGTGATATCCTTCAGCTGGAGGTACTGGGGGATAACCATAGCCTTCCCCTCCTTTCAGAGATGAAGACAAAGCTGAAAGTTGAGCAGACCCTGCACAAAGGACCCCTGGAGAGACAAAGCTTTGTCACCTGAACCTTGTCTAGGAAAATACAGCAACAACCCTTCACCTTCCTGAAGGGAGCAGCTCTTGTAGCAAGGTAATAACAGGGTTCCTTAAACCCCCTGTCATTCTATCCACCTTCCAGAGAAACTCAGACAACTCTCAGCATGCTCAGAAGCTTTTGTGCCTTTTTGTTTTCCTTTCTGGTCCAAATAACTGACTGAATCAGATGGCTCTGGAGCCAGCACCCATAACCAGCCATGATTACAGGGAACTTGGCTGTGTGATGTGTCAGGATCTGGCTGCTGAATGGATTACACTTACATGACTAATTCCAGGTGGTCAAAAACATCCACACAAACACTTTGTATCTTCAAGTATTCCTCCTCCTTGGTGCCTCTCCCAGGGGGAAAGAAAAGGTTAAATTGTTAAAATAATGAATGGGTGGATTGGTGTAATATTTAACTAATTTGGAAAGAAAAGTAATAACTCATGGTATTCAATAATTACTGTTGCATATACCAGTGACTGCAGAGCCTTCCAGTTCTGGGGGCTGAAGAGACTGGGAAGCAAACAGAAGGATGAAAATACACAGGCTAAAAAAATCACTGGCAACCTAAGATGGAGAAACACAGCAGTTCTGCTGGGGAATTAAAATGGGCCCAGAGCAGGGACTGCTGACGTGAGAAGAAGGGCTGAGAATGGAAACTTTCACAGATGTAGGAAAGAGAAAAGTTTCTCCTTAGCAACAGTTTATATGTGCTGGTCCACACTGAATCCTGGGCAGGGTCAAGTGCCAGATTTTCCACGGAAAGAGGCTCTGCAGTGCAAAAGGAGAGGGCTTGAGGCTTGAACCTGGATTTTCTGCTCCCCTGGTCCATCCCCTTGCATCAGCAGTAGGTGCTGGGCTCCGTGGAGCTGTTTTGGGAGCTGAGCTGCAGCAGGAGCTGCAATAAATAACCCACACAGACATGCTCACTGAGGCACAGCCTGCCCGCATCCAGGCTGCTAAATTTAGATCCCTTCAGCAAAGGAACATGGGCAAAGAGGCACAGGGATGAGACAGAGCTGGAAAAAACTGAGAGGCTTGGTTTATCCGTGATAATAACAGCACATTTGGCATCAGAGGAACCAAAGGTCCTGAGGATAAACATTTGAAGACAAGATACCTCTATTGCAAGGTTGATTTCCCTCTGTCAGCTTTGTGATCATGTCCATGGCTGATCCCAGCAGGGTCACATCAGGGTAAAACAAAGTCCCTTTTCCTGAAGGGTTTTGGCTTGAGGGCACTGCCATTTATCGGGGCAAAAAGAATAATCGTTATGCAAAGAACCATGCTAAGTGAAATCATGGCTGTTTGCAATGCAAAGTGCTTAGACAAGGGCTGAGGATGCTGAAGAGCCAGAGAGGTGCTGTGGGAGCACAGGAGGCACGATAGAGATCAGAAATCCTCACAAACAACACCGGGGGAGTGTTGTTTGTGAGGAGGCTGAATCAGGACTTCTTCCTCGCGGGTGTTTCTGTCTGTGTGCTTCACGATGCCGTCCCCCTCGCTCCCCCCTGCTGCAGGCAGGAGGAGAGAGCAGAGCCTGCAGGCAGAGCCCTTCTGCTCCCAGGGATTTTACAGGGAATGCCGTCCCAGCCTGCCAGCCCTCCGTGTAACCCCAAAAGTGCAGTTTGGGGTTCCATCCCAAACCCGCAGTGTGAGTGAGCTTCCCGAGAACACCCTGCTCTGGATCACAACCAACGCTCAGGGATGGGCAGGGCAGGGCTGGAGCTCCCTCACGTCACTGCCGCGTGTCGCCAGGGCGGGGACTTCGCCACCCAGGACAGCCACCAAAGCTCTCCCCACCTGTGCCAGGGACCGCGCGGGACAGCAGGTGAGTGCCAAGCGTTCCCCTTGGCATGGGGACGGCGCTGCATGGCCGGAGGTGCCTGGGAAGGTGCCCGGGAAGGTGCCAGTCCCCGCTTTTTTGCGGGAGCGGCAGCCCCGGGCTGGGCGATGCCAGCGGTGCCGCGGCACTGGGGCAGCCCGGACTGGGCTGAGCCAGGACGGGGCAGCTGGGATGGAGGAAGGGCTGACCTTTCCCTGTCACAGAGAGAACAAGCGGCTTTTGGTTCCTGTTTGTGCCGTGCCAGGGCTGGCACGTCCTGGCCGCTGGAGCGCCGAGGGCATGGCAGAGGGTGTGCGCACAGGCTGAATGAGGCGTACAAGGCTGTAAGAATCATGTTTTTATTCCTTCCGAGGGCAGTGGCAGATAAAGGTCATAGTGTGGGAGGCGCTGGGATACCTCAGCTGTCTCGGGAGATCCTTTCTGGAGCTGCGATCTCGGAGTCAGTGGCCCTGCGGTGAGCCCCAGCCCCAGCCCGGGCACCCCGGGAGCGCAGCCAGGGCTGCATCCCGCACACCGGCAACAGCTGCCGGTGGCCGAGCTCTGGAAAAGCTGATTCGGCTCTGGGTGTGGGTTGTGTTTGGGTAAATGAAGGAACTCGTCGGACAGGTCCAGTGTTTGCCTCGCGAGGAAAAGGGTCACAAAGCGGTGGGTTTCCATCCAGACCCGAGGTGTAGGACTGGCAACGCTGCGAGCTCAAACTGGGAGGGGGAAAGCCCTGTGTTTATATCCTGTTAAGCTGTTGGAACTTTCCTTGGTGGTTCCTGTGTGTGTGCTCTGAGCACAGTCAGGAAAACCTGACTGTGTGCAAGCCTAAACTTGAACTGGCCAGCACATGCAATAGTGTCAGCACTTCCCTGATAAATCAAGTTTATTCAGCTTTTAGAGGATGTTTGATATGGACTTAAAACAGGCTGTTTAGCTGATAAAGCCTGCCAGGGAAAGATCATCCATGGAAAAAAAAATCGAGTAATGGGAGGGATGCCTCCTACACTCGCACTCTGTCACCTGGGCACAGAGTGAGCTTCTTCTTCTCTGCCAGGTTTATTGTGCCAGGCCTTTATTCTGGGGTGAAGCAAACAACATCAGGATCATAGCACTGCCTGGCTGACTCTTGCATGCAGTTTAATTCTTCAAAACACAGAGCAAAGTATTGTTCCTGTCCTGGAGCTGTTTTTCCCTGATTGAGCTGCAGGCCAGGAATTGTGTTAAGCTGCTGAGCACTGGCAAATCTGCTGAGCAATTCCCTCTCTCTGCTTGCCAAGGGGTGGCTTAGGAGAGTTTCATTCATGTAAAGCCCCAGTTCCTGCAGACCCCTTCAGCTGTGAAAAGGTTACAGGGGACAGCCTGGCTGTGCTCTCCCACCTGTAACCTCAGAGGCTCATTCTCACACAGAAATGCACCAGGAACAAACCAGCACTTGCAGACTGAGCAGTGGCTTTGCACTGCTGCCTTTCCAGTGCTCTGCTCTTTCAATTCCCAGTGGTGTTCCCAGGATGGAGAAATCAGTCTTGCAGTCAATACTCAGTGTGGTATTTCTGCTGTTAATGGATGTTGCGAGAGGATTTGCCCTGAGTGCAGTACACGCAGCCTCTCCTCATGGTTTGGTTTCCTTCTGCCAGCTCATTTGCCCTCAGAATTTCTCTGCTTCCCTTTCCCTTGCTACTGACCTTTATTTTGCCCTCTAATTGACTTGCTCAACCAGCCTGTCTGATATTCCTGCTTCTGTGTACCAACCAGCTCCATCACAAAAACAGCAGTGAAATTCGGAGCCTTCATTTAGTGTCTGACCAAAGCAAACAAAATTGGCTTTTTACTTCTGTAAAAAGATTAGAGAAGAGCAAAGATGACTTTTCTGAGGTCTAGGTCATGCTGTGATCGCTGGAATTCATGACCAGATGAAAGGAAGCAAACTCAACAGTAATAATTGCTGTATGTTGCCTGATTGCAGAGGGTGTAGTAAGTTAGAGGTGCACCCGGGAGTGCCCGTGCGTAACAGGTCCATGGCAAGTGCCACACAGAGTTAACTGGCCTGAGCAGCTCCTGTGCATTCCAGGTCTGTAGGAGTCATGTGGAGCAGGAGCAAACACACTCCTGGTCTTGCACAACTCTCTGGGCTCGTGGATAGCAGCTATTAAGCACCACGAGGAGAATTAGGAAGAGATGTTATTCACTGCTGGCACCTCTGCTTCTGCTTCAGGGCTTTAATGAGAGAACTCGCTCAAGCCTGGAATAAAACCACACATTTGGTGGGTGGACTTGACTTGTTGTCACTGTGTTTGCATCTTTTGAGTTTATTTTTTATTTAATTCAACCCTACTGTATGTAGGTATCTCTTTGAGTCTGCCTTTCCTAACTCCTCTGTTCTGATGCTGGGGTGAACTTGGGTTGTGGGGAAGTGAACTTTGTCCTGGTACGTGACATCCTGTCAAGGGATCTCAGGAAAATTTGGGTGTGTTCATGCAAAGACTCTCTGATTGCAAACAAAAATGTGAACAGAACTAATAACCCTGGGCAGATGGCAAGGAAGCTTTGGGGATTTTTGAGGGTTTTGTCAGTTAAAACTACAGCCCTACAAGGAAGGACACAGTTCACCAAACTGAGGGCATGTTGAATATAAAATGTTCTATTAAGATAATAAGAAGGAAAATAATTCTCCTGCCCAGTGTTCAAGTGAGCTTCTCCTTTGTGTGCTCACCTACACCACAATGTCTCTGCCTCCCAGGCAGGATCCAGGAAGGGTTAGGGCTGTGTGGGCAATCTCAGCCTGCTTCATCCTCACCCTGCTCACCCTCACCCTGCTCACCCTCACCCTGCTTCATCCTCACCCTGCTCCCCCCGAACCTTCATCCTCACCCTGCTTCATCCTCACCCTGCTTCATCCTCACCCTGCTTCATCCTCACCCTGCTTCATCCTCACCCTGCTTCATCCTCACCCTGCTCACCCTCAGGCTCTCACCTGCCAAGGTCAAAGCCATGCATTTTGGAGGACATGGGAATCAAGTCTATTTTCTTTGCTCCAGGGCAGCACTGTCTGCTTCTCCTTGTAGCCTCAGCCAGGCTGTCACGCAGGCAGTAGAGAAGAATCATTAAATTACCAGTGCTAATCACCTGTGTGTCCACAACATCCCTCCCAGCCTGGCCCTGGCCCTGTGCTGTCGTGATCCAGCCTTTGCTCAGCACAAAGCAGGGCTGGACACTCTGGGAAGCTGCCCTGGGCGTTCACTTGGGCTGCTCAACCTTGCTTTAGTCCTCAAAGAATTAGATGGTTATTTAACCAGCTTCATTAACCTTCGAGGGAAGGTGTATTCTATTAATAATTTGCTAGAAAACTAACACTCCCTGTGTTTTATTATTGCAGCTGTCTCAGTGCCCTGGACACAGACAATAACAGATTGACCAGATCCGAGCAGGATGGTGAGTGAGTGTGTTTGCTGTGCCAGGCTGTGCCAAGCCTTTGCTCTGACCTGATAAATGTGGGGAGTGGAGCTCAGATAAGGACACAGCAGGAAGAACACTGTCACTGTCTGCCCCTTCAAGGGGGTGAATTTATCACTTCTTTCTGCTTCCTCATTGTAGGGGAAAATGACCCACACATACAGGCTTTTGCCATTGGGGAGTTAATGGAAAACCAGATCAGATATTCAAATAATCCAAAGAACATTAATTTCTGCAGATAAACTTCCTAGGCATATTATTGTTTCCAGGTTGAGCCTACAAGGCAGCCATTTCTATGGTTGTTATTACAGAATCTTGGAATGGTTTGGGTTGAAAGGAACCTTAAACATCATCCAGTTCCATCTCCAGCCATGGGCAGGGACACCTCCCACTGTCCCAGGCTGCTCCAAGCCCTGTCCAGCCAGGCCTGGAACACTTCCAGGGACAGAGGAACACTTTTCTGCCCATTGAGTGTTAAGTGGTACTTTTACCACTGATGATTTTCTTGGGAACATGAAGAGCTTTGCAAGAAAAGTGTATTTCCCCAGAAATTGCACCAGACCAGAGGCAGGAGAAACCTGTTTGTGAATTCCATTTCGGGTAAAACACTGCACTTCTTGGTGTGTTATTGAACAGAATGATGGTCCTTGATTGCTCTTAGAGAAGTCAGGATGGGGCTTTGCTGGGAACAGCTTCTTCTGTGATTTACATGGAAAACTGCTAGGAAACAGAGATGTCAGGCAGTGTGCCCTAATTTAACTGGAAAACAGATACTGCATGGGCAGCCACATTAAGATATTTTCTCTTTTCAGTTGAATCCCTGTAGCTTATTTCTTATGTGGCTGGGAACAAACCATTTCATTTTTGGAATGGATGGAACCTGGTATGAAATCACTCATGTTTGGAGGGTGGACTTTACTTGCTGCCACTTTCCAAAAGAGATGTTTACATCTTTTGAATTGTTTGTTTTTGTTGTTTTTTTTTTTCTTAATTCAGCTCTGCTCTGTGATTGTCTCACTTTGTGACTACTTTTCATAACTCCTCTCCTTTGGCTTTAGGCAACAATCAAGGGTGTCTCAGCTTTCAGTGCTGAGCAAGAAGCACAGGCTCTAAGGAAGGCCATGAAGGGCCTTGGTAAGTTATCTCCCTCCACTGTTAAACCTTCTTTTTCAGCTCTGCTGGTTGGGAAGGTTTTTACTGGTGTTTTTTTGGAGGGGATGTTCAGCTATTTGCATCACCTTGTGAGGGCACTGGAGGGAATTGGGCAACTTGAACCCCACTGGAAATCCAAGTCTTGGCCACAAAAATGTCTTTAGTCAGGCTCTTGTTTTCTGTGTCTGTGGTGTGGTGCTGCTGGGCTGAGGCACTCATGCACACATGAGAGCCAGGTTGTGCAAGGATGTGTGTAAGGCTGTGTGGCCAATGGCACACCCTGGGCAAGGCCAGAGCAGGCCTCTGGGTCTGGTACAAGCAGCTTGACTGGTTTTCTTTGGTTCCTTCCAGGCACAGATGAAGATGCCATCATTGAGAGCTTGACCAAACTGAACGTTTCCCAACGTCAGCAAGTTCTGATCACCTACAAAAGCACTATTGGCAGGGTAGGTGCTCTTCAGAGATCAGTGCCTGTGCCTCTAATTGGGACTTTTTTGGGTTGTACCACTCGGGTGAAATGTGAAAAACATCCTAGTCTCCATAAGAGCATGATTGGCACTGAGCACAAGCTTTCCTTGGCCAAGATTTTTGTTTTTGTTCACTTCAGAGTAACTGTTTGTCCAAGAAAAGTATTGACTGAGTTCTTCCTCTTCTCAAAGGCCGTGTATTTTTCTCCTTTCTTCTCTTTCTGTCTTCTAGGATTTGATTGATGACTTGAAGTCTGAGCTGAGTGGGAATTTTGAAAGGGTGATCATTGGTTTGATGACTCCTACTACCATGTATGATGTGCATGAACTGAGGAGGGCTCTAAAGGTTTGGAAATCCTTTTTCACCTCACATGACTTACGGTCAATTCAGTATGCAATGCCATAATTGTATACTAATTATTAATTTCTTATTAAGCTATATCTAATAAAAGTCCTAGCTGTCAGAGTTTTGTCTCTGGTTCCCCAGGGAGCAGGGACAGATGAAGGCTGCCTGATTGAAATCCTGGCCTCTCGCACCAACGAGGAGATCCGGCGCATCAATGAGAACTACAAACTCCGTATGTGACACGCTCTGCAATTTCTTACTGGTTCAGAAGCCACCTGTGGGTGTGCAGGGGTGTGTGGAGAGGCAGGAGAAGGGTCTGTCAGCACCAAGGACAAGAATTACACCCAGAAATTGAGTTGTTGGAAATGTAATGGGGTGGGGTGGTTATGTCTGTCAGCTGGAGGTCTATCCATGGTGGATCTTTTGCCAGTTTTATCCTGGCTGTGCTTTTTAATTTTGCCCTGTACCACTCAATATGGTGGCTGGATTGCTGTCATGAAAGCCAAGGACAAGAGCATCCTGGCTTGTCCTAGCCACAGTGTGTGGCCAGCAGGACATGCCTGTCCCCCTGTGCTGCACTGCTGAGACAACTTGTATCCTGAGGACAGTTCAGGATGGATGTTAGAAAAAGCTTCTCCACCCAGAGGGTGGCTGGGCACTGGAACAGGCTCCCTAGAACAGCAGCAATCCTGATGGAGCTAAGGGAGTGTTTGGACAACGTTCTTGGGCACATGGTGGGACTCCTGGGGATGGTTCTATGCAGGCCCAGGAGCTGGACTGATGCTTGTGGGTCCCTCCCCAGTTAGCAAATCCTGTGATTGAGTGAGTAACAGATGTGCTGTGTGTGTGCCCTGGCAGAGTATGGCTCCACCCTGGAGGACGACATTGTCTCTGACACATCCTCCCTGTTCCGCAGGGTCCTCGTGTCCCTGGCCACGGTGAGTCCAGGCTGGGGAGATAACAGGGCTGAACATCTGCTGGACACCTCTCATTTCTGATCCCAAAGTTGGCATACAGATGGCACTGGAACAGGCTCCCTAGAACAGCAGCAATCCTGATGGAGCTAAGGGAGTGTTTGGACAACGTTCTTGGGCACATGGTGGGACTCCTGGGGATGGTTCTATGCAGGCCCAGGAGCTGGACTGATGCTTGTGGGTCCCTCCCCAGTCAGCAAATCCTGTGATTGTGTGAGTAACAGATGTGCTGTGTGTGTGCCCTGGCAGAGTATGGCTCCACCCTGGAGGACGACATTGTCTCTGACACATCCTCCCTGTTCCGCAGGGTCCTCGTGTCCCTGGCCACGGTGAGTCCAGGCTGGGGAGATAACAGGGCTGAACATCTGCTGGACACCTCTCACTCATTTCTGATCCCAAAGTTTGCATACAGATTGTGAGCCTTCTGTCAGGCTTTGAGAATTTTCTATAAATCCATTTCCCACAGAGGTGCTTCAGGCTGGCTGCTGTTTCACTTCCCTTGCATTTCACCTTGCCAGCACTTCACACCAGCTTCTGCAGGGAGAGCAGCCTCACTCTGCCATGCCTCAATGCCATGTGCTCTTTTTAATAAAGTGGATGGCTGCTAGTTTCAAAAGAACAATCACATCTGAATCACATTTTGCTGTATTTCTAACCCATTACTCAATGTTAACAATCCCATTATACATCTCCAGTGACTGGTTTTGAATGGGGATTTTGCAGGACTTACTTCCATTAGTTGCTCTGTTGAAATGAGTTTTTCATCCTTGTATTACTGCAGGGTAACAGAGATGAGGGAACATTTGTGGATGAAGCCCTTGCTCAACAAGATGCTCAGGTGTGTAGCAATTTGCTTCCTGGAAAGGACTGTCTGGGTTTGTATGTGATGTGTGGTGAATCCCTGCTGTTTATAGACCTCTTTTTCTCAAGGTAGATGAGTAAACCTGAAGTTGTGCTAGTCAGCAGTGCCCCAGGTGAAGACTTGGATATTAGGAAATATTTTTCCCCCAAAAGAGTTGGGGTGGAGTCCCCATCCCTGAGGGGATTCAACAGCCATGTGAATGTGGCACTTGGGGACATGAGTTAGTGGTGAACTCAATGGCCTTAGAGGGCTTTTCCAACCCAAATGGTTCCATGAAGTAAAAATCTCATTATATACACCTGGTGTTCTCAATTATCCCCACTTTGTTCATGTCTTCCAGGCCCTGTATGAAGCTGGGGAGAAGAAATGGGGAACAGATGAGGTGCAGTTCATGTCCATCCTCTGCACAAGGAACAGGTGCCACCTGCTCAGAGGTAGGACCTCTCTGGTGTGCTGGGTTTTTCCCCTGCTTTGAGGACAGTACTTTTGTAAGAGCTTTGTACTTGCTCATTAACTGGTTGTGATCCCTTCCTGAGACAACAGATATTCTCAGGGCCAGTTGATTCAAAATGGAAGTTGAGTAAAACACCCATACAACCTCCTCTAGCCTGTAAATTGGAGATAATGAAGTGTGACTCCCATGGGACAGAGCTAAGCATGGAAACTGCATTAAATAGCAGTTCTGGAAAATCCTTGCAGCAGTGGTAGGCTAATTAGCAAGACAGTTGATAATTAAAATGAGTTATTTCTGAGGGGCAGCCCTGATTTAGCTTACAATGTCATGGTAATGGTGCAGTGTTTGTACAGGCTATGAGGAGCTTGATCTTGCAAAGTGATCCTCGGGGGTTACACACTGAAGCAGCTCACTTGGCTCTTTTATCCAACTCTTCCTCCTAGTTTTTGATGTGTACAGAGTGATTGCTAATAAGGACATCACAGACAGCATTAAATCTGAGATGTCAGGAGACCTTGAGGATGCTTTGTTAGCTGTGGGTGAGTTCCCTGCTTTTAATCTTTGTCTACAAACTAATTAAATAATTAAAAATACTGTCTCTTGCCCTGACTGTTTGCACAGCTTCAGGAGGCACATTCTTTTTCGTTGTTTTACAAGCCACAGTGTTTTAATCTTTGCAGATGCAAAGACCTGGTAAGAAGGTTCTGTGCTTTGTATTTCTCTGCCAAGGGATGCTTTGGCAGATGATATTTGCTGTCTGAAAGCTTTAAAGCCTTAAAAATATTTTATTGCTGTGCACTGGGCATGGAGACATCAATTGACAGCAGGTCACTGACTCTGGATGTCTGCACTGTGCTTGTTCAGTTGCATTTTTACAGAATAAATGTCTGCACTGAGAAACTGCTGGAAGGGTTTGGAAGACTTTATCCTTCAGTGTTTATTGGTTTTAATTATCTTGCTCTTGTCTCCCTTACAGTAAAGTGCATGAGGAATAAACCTGCTTATTTTGCTGAAAGACTGTACAAATCCATGAAGGTAAAGAGATTTTGCTATTTTCCCTCCTGCCTCTCCATGCTCAAGTCAATTAGAGAAAAAGAAACTGTGTTAATTGGAGGGAAAAAAAGAAAGAAGTCTGAATTTTTCTCTGGAGTTGTTTTCCTTCAGGAAGCTCAGAGCTTTTCTGTGGAGGTGTTTTCCTTCAGGAAGCTCTGAGCTTTTCTGTGGAGGTGTTTTCCTTCAGGAAGCTCAGAGCTTTTGTGTGGAGCTCTTTTCCTTCAGGAAGCTCAGAGCTTTTCTGTGGAGGTGTTTTCCTTCAGGAAGCTCAGAGCTGGTAATGGATGCCTGCATTAATGCAAAAATGGTCTAGTCAGGAGTGGATTCCACGGAAGGCCAGGGCTCAGTGCCTGTCCCTGTGTGTCCCCAGCCTGTGCAGTGCTGTTGTGTCCCCTCAGGGCCTGGGCACTGATGACAGCACTCTGATCAGGGTGATGGTGTCCCGTGCTGAGATTGACATGCTCTACATCAGGAGGGAGTTCCTGGCCATGTATGGAAAATCACTGCACTCCTTCATTAAGGTGAGCTCAGAGTCTTACACACAACTGGGTTTGCTAAGCAGCACCTAGGAGATCCTCAAAACAACATTTGGGTGTTTTAGAGGAGGTGGAGTTAAGGAGACTTTACATTTATGTACTGAAAACCTTCCTGAATGTTCTTGCTTATGAAGTTGTCAAAGAGGATACAAACACTACAGTCAGTCATTTATGCTGAAAGGAATCCTGCTTTCCATGGAGCTGCAAAATTAATGGTGTTTCTTTTGTCTGTTCTCTTTAGGGAGACTGCTCAGGGGACTACAGGAAGGTTCTGCTCAGGCTGTGTGGTGGGGAGGATTAAAGGAGGCCTGAGGAACCTGCTGGGTGATGGGAAGCAGCTGATCATGGAATGGTTTAGGTTGGAGAAGACCTTTAAGATCATAGAGTCCAATCATGATAAAGATTTCTTCCTTTTATCTTTTTTTTTTTTTTCCAAATGCCTTATTAATTACTCTGATTATTGACTTAGGTTAGTTCATGTTCTGGTTAAAAGGTTGACCTTTTTGATACACTTTTATGCTTGGAACACCCATTTGCCTACTAACTGGGCTGGTGAAGCCCAACTCACACAGAATGCTGTAACCAAAGGTATAAAAGTTGTTTCCTGAGCAGCTGCCCCTCTGCTGTTGTGCTCACCAGCAAAATGCATCAACTAAAGCCAACCTGAGAGTGAGAGGCTGCCCAGGGAAAAGCCAACCTCATTGGTACATGGAGGCTACAAAACACAGGTTTGCTTCAGTTTTTCAGTAGAATTAAACCACAAAGAAACCAAATCTCTAAAATACAAACACGTTTACATATTAACTTGCCTCTGTTAGTGTGGAGCATTAACAGCCTGGCTGTGCTGTGTGTATATGTTGCCTGTAAGTGGGGAATTGTCACTGGTGACATGAGAAAAACCTTTTTCTGCCCTGGTTAGAGCAGCCCTGTGATTTTGGTCTGTCTGCTGGATCATGGAAATATAAATAATGTGGATTATATTATAAACCTGCTCTGGATAAAGTGCTGTGATTGGAATGGTGCCTTTTAAGGAATGACCTGTCCCCAAAACCCCACCTCACCAGCCTGCTGCTGGGGTAGCTCCCTGATTTTCCTGGGACACATTCCCAAATATCCCTGAGGGGATTCCCCAGACCTGCCTGGGACAGCTGCCCAAATCTCCACCACTCTGCCAGCCAGCTGCCCTGTGTCACAATCCCAGAAGGGACCCGTGTTTGTGCCTGGGCCTCACGGGGTGTCCCCATCAGCCTCAGGGAGAGACTTCTCCCCCAGACCTCCAAAAATGGGACTCTGCTTTGCCTTAGCAATTTATTTTTTGGATAATCCTGTTGTGAAGGATCAGCCTGAGGCTGCTTTGGCCAAGCTCCAGCACTGAGGTGGCTGCACCCCAATCCCATCCCTCATTTTCCTCTAAAACAGGCTGGAGTAGGAGATGCCTCTGTAACCTCCAGTAAAATCATTTTCTCGTTCTCTGGGCTGCCACTGGAGACACATTCCTGAGTTTTGCCAGCAGAGGAGGCAGAGCTTTACCCAGTTCTGAGGGGAAAAGCCCAGCCCAGCCCAGCAGCTGCAGAGGTGCTGGCTGGGGGGGGTTCAGTGCCTTGGGTCAGGTTGGGTTTCAGAGCGCTGGAAAATAAAATGAATAAACAATTTGTTTCTGTACTTCCCATCGCGGTGGTGTGCTCTGGGAGGGGACACGGCTGGAATTTGTTTTGACCCCAGTCCTGGATGGGGAGTGGCTGCAGCGCTGCTTCTTATGCTAATTCATCCACGGTTTTCATCTTCTTTGTATCCTTTTCCTCTGGTAAGGACTTTCCAACACGTGAACTCAGTATTTGTCTCCTATTTATGGTCTGGTTTCTGGAAATCGTCCTTTTGTCCATACATTGCACACTCCAGATGTCCAACCTCAACAATACGTTTCTCTCCCAGGCTGTGTTCATTGAACTCCATCAGTGTGTTTATGTTCCAGTAAGTTTCAGTAAGTTTCAGTAAGGTTCAGTAAGTTTCAGTAAGTTTCCCAAGCTGTTTTTCTACAAAAGCAGCTTATGGCAACTTTGCTAAACACTGGCTAGGAGTAATTTAATAATAAAGCACCAGATATATATATAGATAGATATATAGATATACACACACACATATATATATACACACACATATATAAATAAAAGTACATATACACATATTTATTTATTTATTTGTATATATATTGCTTTATTCTTAAATATCTAGATATACACTATATATAATATAAATAATATAATCAATTAAATACATATTAAATACAATATATATTATATAGATAATATATAAATAAAATATATAAATAAATATATATAAGAAATATATCTATTTCCGAAACATTCCTTAATATTTCTTAAATATATATTTCTATTTCTTAATCATTACCTATATATATAGATATATATATATAGGTTATGTGTATATATATAGACATATATACACACACACATATATATACACACATACACACAAATATATATACACACACACACATACATATATATATATTATATATATATATATATATGATTATTAGGAAAATTACGGTTAAGAAAAGCAGTCAATTTAAACCATGAACACAAATCCCAACGAGGCCGTGTCGCTCGCAGCGCTCGCGGCGCAGGAGCAGCGCCCGGCTCCGGCCCCGCTCCGCTCCGGCCCCATGAGGCGCTGGAGCGGCCATGGGCTCGCTGGGCAGCCGCGTGCTGCGGCGCAAGGCCGGGCTCCCGCGGGGCGAGGCGGCGGCCGCGGGCAGGGGCGGCAAGAGGAAGCGCGGCGGGGCCGAGGGAGCCGGGGACAGCGACAGCGACGGCGAGGCCGAGCGGGAGGAGCGGCTCCTGCACCTCCGCGGCCGCAGGTCTGAGCGGCGGGCCGGGCTGAGGGGGGCCGGGGGAGGCAGGGCCCGGCCCGGCCTCCCCTCGGTGCCCGCCGTGAGGGACGAGCGGGGGCTGCAGCCGAGAGGAGCCGGGCTGAGCCTCATGGAGCTCCCCGGGGCAGCGGTGCCGGGCGGGGGGACACGGCTGCCGGGCCGGGCCGGGCCAAGCCCCGAGCGCTTGGGACCGACTGTTGGTGCTGTAACGGAGGATCTCTAGGGGTGTGTGTCTCACTGTTGTTTTGTTTTCACTAGGAAAAAGTTGAAAAGCACGTCGAAGTATATTTATCAGACGCTGTTTTTGAATGGGGAGAACAGTGATATCAAAATTTGCGCTCTGGGAGAGGAGTGGAACTTGCACAAGATTTATTTGTGTCAGGTAAGTGGCTCCTTTCTAACTCCCAGTAGGAACTGTGTTTTTAATGAAAGGATGTCTGAGAACTGTGAAATATGACTGGAGATCTTCCTTTTTTTTTTTTTTTCCACTTTATATTTAGGATTTTAACTCTTTTTGTAGATGTTAACATTTAACCAGCTCCTGTTAGCAACAAGAGTTCCTGTTGGGAAGCAGACCTGTAGGATCACATTTGAAAAAGTTTTTGCTTCTCATACTGCTTAATTATTTTGTTTAATTTATTTTATTCCTAATCTTGGCGCATCGTCTGTGAAAACAGTCCTGACAGTTGTCTTTCATGTCCTGAGAACATGTTCTTGTTTGCTGAACAAGTGGCTGAGAGACTCCTGTGATGTGAATGTTCTTGCTGGACATAGGAGGGATTCCAGAAGGGATTTGTGGTGCCCCAGCTCAGTTTTACTGTCCCCTGGACACTGTGCAGGGACCTGCAGGGAAATTGCTGCTGCTGGCTCTCTGCAGGTGTCAGGTGATTGTTACCTGCCTTCACAAAAGGATCCTTGCAGCATCCCTACTGCTGCAGGAGGAAGGTTTCCTCAGGAACTCTGAAAAGGAATAAACCCTGGTGCATAGCCCAAAAAGGATGCTGTTTCCACAACCATTTCCTGCTGGGCTTGTGTTGAGGTGGAGTCTTTGTGTCTGTGTTGTGGGGGTGCAGAGGTGCTGGTGGCTTCGCTGTCTGTGCTGTGTCACTCCTGCCGTGGGAGGAGCCCTGGCTGTGCCCTGAAACACCAAATTCTCTTGTGCCTGTGCCTTTCAGGGGTTCTGCACTCAGCAGGGTTGGTGTGAAGCCCTTAGGTGCTGTACCTGGACAGGAGGGCTCTTGTGTGTCAGCTGCAGGGGAGCAGGGCAGGGGTGTGACACGGTGGCACTGGGGGGTGCTCCACATGTGGCTGCACTTTCTCTGGTGCAACAAGTGACAGGAAGAGCCAATTCTGGGGTTTTTTTGTGGCTGTTGCTGTGTCAGTGCCCGAATTCCAGAGCAGCTTCAGCAATTACTTGTGTGGTCCCAGCGAGGGGAGTGTTCCATTGCTTTCTTGTAGGAAAAAAACTTTTATTTTTGGAGTGTGAGAACCTTTAAGGAGCATAAACTGAAGGCAGAGCAGTGACACTGAGGGGCTGTGGGGTGTGTGACAGGAACAGGGCTGGCACTGAGGGGCTGTGGGGTGACAGCAGCAGTGACACTGAGGGGCTGTGGTGGCTGCATCTGATATTGGTGAAGCTGTTCCTGAGGCCTTAGCATGGATTGCTGACTGAAATTGGGTGTGCAATCCCTTCTGTGGGTGCAGCTCTTTAGAGGGTTTGAAAGTTGTGACTTTGTCTGCAGAGGCCTTGTAGCAGCAGTGTTTTTGGGACATGAGCCTTGGAGGGAGATGACCATTCTCCTCAGGCAGGTTCTGTTCCTGCATTGCACTTGTGTTACTGTAGGTAAAGTGGTGTTGGAGGTTAGGAATAACTCCCTGTAAATGACTCTTAATGCCGTTGATTAATGACTCTTCGTGCCCCAAAGCAGACTCAGCCTGGCTGTTTCTGCTCCCCTGCTCTCCCCAGGCACAAGTTCCATGAAGGACATGGAACCTCAAGGTCCAGGAAGGACAGTCAGGTGCTGGTCACAGCAGCTCTGAGAAGTGGGGCATTTCTTTCTCGTGATGCTGTTCCAAAAATGATAAATCCCTATGGAACTGGGGAGGTGATCTCTGTGGCAAAGCTGAGGCAGCCTCGTGAGGAAGACAAAGATGAGTGAGGCCCTGGGTTTGGTAGGAACATCAGAGTTAGGGATATGCCAGGGGTACAGAAATACTGGCCTGATCAAATGAAATCAAAACTGGGGTTTGTTATTTTGCTGCCCTGAGCTGATATGCTGAGGGAAGAGGTCAGGGGATGCGGTGCTGTACAAATAGACTTTATTTTTTTGATCTCTCAGGTAAACTTCATTGATAGCATCTCATAATGGGCACATCTGCTGCTGGGAAGGAAAATCAGGAACCCTAGTAGAGCATTATCTTTCCCTTCCTTTGGATGGAAACCTCAAATTCTAGTTTTATGTGCTTTTCACTTAATAATAAAAGGTATATTGCCGTAAATGGTGTGTGTGTCTGTGTCCTTGGTATGAGGCTACAGCCTTGTACAGTAATTTGTATGTCTTGCATGCCTTATTTTTTTTTCCCCACCCCTAACTGGCATTCCCTAATGCCTGCAGGATTTGTTGTTTGCTAGTAACCTTAAGCACCTAGTTTTTGCACTAATTCTGTCCTCACTGGTGACGTGGTTTGTGGGAAAAAGAGCTTGTGTAGCTTTTCTGGCCTTTTTCAAACTCTTTCCTTACTCTGGTTACACACACATAGCCCAAACTTTCCTGTAGGCATTTTGAGTGTCAGAAACAGCAGCTAGTCAGCCCCTCGAGTCTGTCAGAATGTTTTAGCTTGTGAAAGCTCCCTTAATATATTTTGTTCTGCATAAAGGTAAATATTAACTGTGTTTGGTTCCACGTGCTGCTTTTGGCAGTTCTAAGTGGGATGCAATCTCTTACCTGAGTTCTTTTTCTCTCTTCCTTCATACAGTCAGGCTACTTCTCCAGTATGTTCAGTGGCTCTTGGAAAGAATCCAGCATGAATGTCATAGAGCTGGAGATTCCTGATCAAAATATTGATGTAGAAGGTAAGTGGGAGCCTTTTATTTTAACAAAACCCTGAAGGGAGAGGTTAAGTTAAACCTGGTGATGTTCAGAGAAGGCTCATGAGGTTCAGCTTCTCTTTGTGCAGTTTTTCAGCTCTCAGGGGTGCTGAAGAGTTTGTTTAAATTATAGAATTTAATGGATTGGTTACCCCAATCCATTGTTGTGTTTTCTGTGTGGTCAGTTGCTTTAGATGAGGAGCCAGCACTGAGACTTTAGAGAAGGTGTGCAGTGAGGAGCTTTAGTTGTGTTTAAGGACTCCTCATGCCCCAAGCTCAGTGCAGTGTCTGGTTGTGTTTAAGGATTCCTCAAGCCCCGTGCTCTGTGCAGTGTTGGAGGACTCCTCATGCCCTGTGCTCTGTGCAGTGTTTGAGGATTCCTCATGCCCCGTGCTCAGTGCAGTGTTTAAGGATTCCTCATGCCCCGTGTTCTCTGCAGTGTCTGGTTGTGTTTGAGGACTCCTCATGCCCTGAGCTCTGTGCAGTGTTTAAGGATTCCTCATGCCCCGTGTTCTCTGCAGTGTCTGGTTGTGTTTAAGGACTCCCCATGCCCTGTGCTCTGTGCGGTGTTTGAGGATTCCTCATGCCCCATGCTCAGTGCAGTTTCTGGCTGTGTTTGAGGACTCCTCATGCCCCGTGCTCAGTGCAGTGTTTAAGGATTCCTCATGCCCCGTGTTCTCTGCAGTGTCTGGTTGTGTTTGAGGACTCCCCATGCCCTGTGCTCTGTGCAGTGTTTGAGGATTCCTCATGCTCAGTGCAGTGTCTGGTTGTGTTTGAGGACTCCTCATGCCCAGTGCTCTCTGTAGTGTCTGGCTGTGTTTAAGGATTCCTCATGCCCCATGCTCAGTGCAGTTTCTGGCTGTGTTTGAGGACTCCTCAGTGCCCTGTGCTCTGTGCAGTGTTTGAGGACTCCTCATGCCCCGTGCTCTCTGCAGTCTCTCTCTGACTCCTGTTCCCTCTGCAGCCCTGCAGGTGGAGGACTCCCCATGCCCTGTGCTCTGTGCGGTGTTTGAGGATTCCTCATGCCCCATGCTCAGTGCAGTTTCTGGTTTTGTTTGAGCACTCCTCAGTGCCCTGTGCTCTGTGCAGTTTCTGGCTGTGTTTGAGGACTCCTCATGCCCCGTGCTCTCTGCAGTCTCTCTCTGACTCCTGTTCCCTCTGCAGCCCTGCAGGTGGCTTTTGGCTCTCTCTACAGAGACGATGTGCTGATCAACCCCAGCCGCGTGGTGGCCCTGCTGGCAGCAGCCTGCATGCTGCAGCTGGTAAGTCAGAAATGCCACAATGCCAATCCTTCTGGCTTTACCTGAAAGAAACACAGCAGCTCAGGGTATCCTCACCCACGTGGCCTTTTTCACCCAGAGGAATGAATCAGAATGAATCAGCTTTTCAGGCTAGCTGGGGAAAAAGCCAAACACAAAGCAGTGGGTTTATTGAAAAATATTGTGACTAAGATTGAGGTGTGAGATTAAGTGATTTGTGAGTGATATCTAAAAGTAGATTAAGTAGGTTTTGGAGCTTGCTTGCTGTACCCTGGAGGCATTCAGAACTCTTTTCATTCACAGGAAATATTCTTAAGAACATCTGTGTTTCTGAGGAGTGATGATTTAAATGGTTTGAACAGCATAGCACCAGTCACTGCAGCCTGTGGGACTTGACTCCTCATGCCCCGTGCTCAGTGCAGTGTCTGGCTGTGTTTGAGGACTCCTCATGCCCCGTGCTCAGTGCAGTTTCTGGCTGTGTTTGAGGACTCCTCATGCCCCGTGCTCAGTGCAGTGTCTGGCTGTGTTTGAGGACTCCTCATGCCCCGTGCTCAGTGCAGTTTCTGGCTGTGTTTGAGGACTCCTCATGCCCCGTGCTCAGTGCAGTGTCTGGCTGTGTTTGAGGACTCCTCATGCCCCGTGCTCAGTGCAGTTTCTGGCTGTGTTTGAGGACTCCTCATGCCCCGTGCTCAGTGCAGTGTCTGGCTGTGTTTGAGGACTCCTCATGCCCCGTGCTCAGTGCAGTTTCTGGCTGTGTTTGAGGACTCCTCATGCCCCGTGCTCAGTGCAGTGTCTGGCTGTGTTTGAGGACTCCTCATGCCCCGTGCTCAGTGCAGTTTCTGGCTGTGTTTGAGGACTCCTCATGCCCCGTGCTCAGTGCAGTGTCTGGCTGTGTTTGAGGACTCCTCATGCCCCGTGCTCAGTGCAGTTTCTGGCTGTGTTTGAGGACTCCTCATGCCCCGTGCTCAGTGCAGTGTCTGGCTGTGTTTGAGGACTCCTCATGCCCCGTGCTCAGTGCAGTTTCTGGCTGTGTTTGAGGACTCCTCATGCCCCGTGCTCAGTGCAGTGTCTGGCTGTGTTTGAGGACTCCTCATGCCCCGTGCTCAGTGCAGTTTCTGGCTGTGTTTGAGGACTCCTCATGCCCCGTGCTCAGTGCAGTGTCTGGCTGTGTTTGAGGACTCCTCATGCCCCGTGCTCAGTGCAGTTTCTGGCTGTGTTTGAGGACTCCTCATGCCCCGTGCTCAGTGCAGTGTCTGGCTGTGTTTGAGGACTCCTCATGCCCCGTGCTCAGTGCAGTTTCTGGCTGTGTTTGAGGACTCCTCATGCCCCGTGCTCAGTGCAGTGTCTGGCTGTGTTTGAGGACTCCTCATGCCCCGTGCTCAGTGCAGTTTCTGGCTGTGTTTGAGGACTCCTCATGCCCCGTGCTCAGTGCAGTGTCTGGCTGTGTTTGAGGACTCCTCATGCCCCGTGCTCAGTGCAGTTTCTGGCTGTGTTTGAGGACTCCTCATGCCCCGTGCTCAGTGCAGTGTCTGGCTGTGTTTGAGGACTCCTCATGCCCCGTGCTCAGTGCAGTTTCTGGCTGTGTTTGAGGACTCCTCATGCCCCGTGCTCAGTGCAGTGTCTGGCTGTGTTTGAGGACTCCTCATGCCCCGTGCTCAGTGCAGTTTCTGGCTGTGTTTGAGGACTCCTCATGCCCCGTGCTCAGTGCAGTGTCTGGCTGTGTTTGAGGACTCCTCATGCCCCGTGCTCAGTGCAGTTTCTGGCTGTGTTTGAGGACTCCTCATGCCCCGTGCTCAGTGCAGTGTCTGGCTGTGTTTGAGGACTCCTCATGCCCCGTGCTCAGTGCAGTTTCTGGCTGTGTTTGAGGACTCCTCATGCCCCGTGCTCAGTGCAGTGTCTGGCTGTGTTTGAGGACTCCTCATGCCCCGTGCTCAGTGCAGTTTCTGGCTGTGTTTGAGGACTCCTCATGCCCCGTGCTCAGTGCAGTGTCTGGCTGTGTTTGAGGACTCCTCATGCCCCGTGCTCAGTGCAGTTTCTGGCTGTGTTTGAGGACTCCTCATGCCCCGTGCTCAGTGCAGTGTCTGGCTGTGTTTGAGGACTCCTCATGCCCCGTGCTCAGTGCAGTTTCTGGCTGTGTTTGAGGACTCCTCATGCCCCGTGCTCAGTGCAGTGTCTGGCTGTGTTTGAGGACTCCTCATGCCCCGTGCTCAGTGCAGTTTCTGGCTGTGTTTGAGGACTCCTCATGCCCCGTGCTCAGTGCAGTGTCTGGCTGTGTTTGAGGACTCCTCATGCCCCGTGCTCAGTGCAGTTTCTGGCTGTGTTTGAGGACTCCTCATGCCCCGTGCTCAGTGCAGTGTCTGGCTGTGTTTGAGGACTCCTCATGCCCCGTGCTCAGTGCAGTTTCTGGCTGTGTTTGAGGACTCCTCATGCCCCGTGCTCAGTGCAGTGTCTGGCTGTGTTTGAGGACTCCTCATGCCCCGTGCTCAGTGCAGTTTCTGGCTGTGTTTGAGGACTCCTCATGCCCCGTGCTCAGTGCAGTGTCTGGCTGTGTTTGAGGACTCCTCATGCCCCGTGCTCAGTGCAGTTTCTGGCTGTGTTTGAGGACTCCTCATGCCCCGTGCTCAGTGCAGTGTCTGGCTGTGTTTGAGGACTCCTCATGCCCCGTGCTCAGTGCAGTTTCTGGCTGTGTTTGAGGACTCCTCATGCCCCGTGCTCAGTGCAGTGTCTGGCTGTGTTTGAGGACTCCTCATGCCCCGTGCTCAGTGCAGTTTCTGGCTGTGTTTGAGGACTCCTCATGCCCCGTGCTCAGTGCAGTGTCTGGCTGTGTTTGAGGACTCCTCATGCCCCGTGCTCAGTGCAGTTTCTGGCTGTGTTTGAGGACTCCTCATGCCCCGTGCTCAGTGCAGTGTCTGGCTGTGTTTGAGGACTCCTCATGCCCCGTGCTCAGTGCAGTTTCTGGCTGTGTTTGAGGACTCCTCATGCCCCGTGCTCAGTGCAGTGTCTGGCTGTGTTTGAGGACTCCTCATGCCCCGTGCTCAGTGCAGTTTCTGGCTGTGTTTGAGGACTCCTCATGCCCCGTGCTCAGTGCAGTGTCTGGCTGTGTTTGAGGACTCCTCATGCCCCGTGCTCAGTGCAGTTTCTGGCTGTGTTTGAGGACTCCTCATGCCCCGTGCTCAGTGCAGTGTCTGGCTGTGTTTGAGGACTCCTCATGCCCCGTGCTCAGTGCAGTTTCTGGCTGTGTTTGAGGACTCCTCATGCCCCGTGCTCAGTGCAGTGTCTGGCTGTGTTTGAGGACTCCTCATGCCCCGTGCTCAGTGCAGTTTCTGGCTGTGTTTGAGGACTCCTCATGCCCCGTGCTCAGTGCAGTGTCTGGCTGTGTTTGAGGACTCCTCATGCCCCGTGCTCAGTGCAGTTTCTGGCTGTGTTTGAGGACTCCTCATGCCCCGTGCTCAGTGCAGTGTCTGGCTGTGTTTGAGGACTCCTCATGCCCCGTGCTCAGTGCAGTTTCTGGCTGTGTTTGAGGACTCCTCATGCCCCGTGCTCAGTGCAGTGTCTGGCTGTGTTTGAGGACTCCTCATGCCCCGTGCTCAGTGCAGTTTCTGGCTGTGTTTGAGGACTCCTCATGCCCCGTGCTCAGTGCAGTGTCTGGCTGTGTTTGAGGACTCCTCATGCCCCGTGCTCAGTGCAGTTTCTGGCTGTGTTTGAGGACTCCTCATGCCCCGTGCTCAGTGCAGTGTCTGGCTGTGTTTGAGGACTCCTCATGCCCCGTGCTCAGTGCAGTTTCTGGCTGTGTTTGAGGACTCCTCATGCCCCGTGCTCAGTGCAGTGTCTGGCTGTGTTTGAGGACTCCTCATGCCCCGTGCTCAGTGCAGTTTCTGGCTGTGTTTGAGGACTCCTCATGCCCCGTGCTCAGTGCAGTGTCTGGCTGTGTTTGAGGACTCCTCATGCCCCGTGCTCAGTGCAGTTTCTGGCTGTGTTTGAGGACTCCTCATGCCCCGTGCTCAGTGCAGTGTCTGGCTGTGTTTGAGGACTCCTCATGCCCCGTGCTCAGTGCAGTTTCTGGCTGTGTTTGAGGACTCCTCATGCCCCGTGCTCAGTGCAGTGTCTGGCTGTGTTTGAGGACTCCTCATGCCCCGTGCTCAGTGCAGTTTCTGGCTGTGTTTGAGGACTCCTCATGCCCCGTGCTCAGTGCAGTGTCTGGCTGTGTTTGAGGACTCCTCATGCCCCGTGCTCAGTGCAGTTTCTGGCTGTGTTTGAGGACTCCTCATGCCCCGTGCTCAGTGCAGTGTCTGGCTGTGTTTGAGGACTCCTCATGCCCCGTGCTCAGTGCAGTTTCTGGCTGTGTTTGAGGACTCCTCATGCCCCGTGCTCAGTGCAGTGTCTGGCTGTGTTTGAGGACTCCTCATGCCCCGTGCTCAGTGCAGTTTCTGGCTGTGTTTGAGGACTCCTCATGCCCCGTGCTCAGTGCAGTGTCTGGCTGTGTTTGAGGACTCCTCATGCCCCGTGCTCAGTGCAGTTTCTGGCTGTGTTTGAGGACTCCTCATGCCCCGTGCTCAGTGCAGTGTCTGGCTGTGTTTGAGGACTCCTCATGCCCCGTGCTCAGTGCAGTTTCTGGCTGTGTTTGAGGACTCCTCATGCCCCGTGCTCAGTGCAGTGTCTGGCTGTGTTTGAGGACTCCTCATGCCCCGTGCTCAGTGCAGTGTCTGGCTGTGTTTGAGGACTCCTCATGCCCCGTGCTCAGTGCAGTGTCTGGCTGTGTTTGAGGACTCCTCATGCCCCGTGCTCAGTGCAGTGTCTGGCTGTGTTTGAGGACTCCTCAGTGCCCTGTGCTCTGTGCAGTGTTTGAGGACTCCTCATGCCCCGTGCTCTCTGCAGTCTCTCTCTGACTCCTGTTCCCTCTGCAGCCCTGCAGGTGGCTTTTGGCTCTCTCTACAGAGACGATGTGCTGATCAACCCCAGCCGCGTGGTGGCCCTGCTGGCAGCAGCCTGCATGCTGCAGCTGGTAAGTCAGAAATGCCACAATGCCAATCCTTCTGGCTTTACCTGAAAGAAACACAGCAGCTCAGGGTATCCTCACCCACGTGGCCTTTTTCACCCAGAGGAATGAATCAGAATGAATCAGCTTTTCAGGCTAGCTGGGGAAAAAGCCAAACACAAAGCAGTGGGTTTATTGAAAAATATTGTGACTAAGATTGAGGTGTGAGATTAAGTGATTTGTGAGTGATATCTAAAAGTAGATTAAGTAGGTTTTGGAGCTTGCTTGCTGTACCCTGGAGGCATTCAGAACTCTTTTCATTCACAGGAAATATTCTTAAGAACATCTGTGTTTCTGAGGAATGATGATTTAAATAGTTTGAACAGTGTAGCACCAGTCACTGCAGCCTGTGGGACTTGGGGGATGGCTCAGGCATGAAAATCTGTATGAACAACACAGTGTCTGACATTTCCTGTTGGGAAGTGAACACTCAGAATGTCTGTGTGTTTTTTCCTCCCTGCAGGATGGCTTAATCCAGCAATGTGGTGAAACGATGAAGGAAACCATCACTGCCCAAACTGTGTGTGGTTATTATAATTCTGCAGGGACATATGGGCTGGACTCCGTGAAGAAAAAGTAAGAATTACTGTCTGCAAGCTGCTTTGGACATTGGCAATTAACTGTGAATTTACACAGTACTTACAAAATGACCAGGTTAATTGCTTTAATGTCTTTAGAATAGAGCCTTAGAACATCAAGGTTGGAAGAGACCTGTAAGATCATCCAGTTCAACCATGCACCCAGCACTACCACTGAAACCACTAAACCACATAATCCAGAGCCAGATTCACACCTCCAGGGTGGAGGTGTGACTGTTCCAATGCCTGACCACCCAAACAGGGAAAAAAATAAATCAAGTACCTAATCTGAATGGATTGAGTCTGTCCAGATCTTTCTGCAGAACCCTTCTGCCCTCCAGCAGATCCACAATCCCACCCAGCTTAGTGTTGTCTGCAAATTTGCTGAGGGAGCAGCTGTTGCAGGAATGTTGACACAGAGAAGAAGCAAGCAGAGGTCCTAACTCCTTGCTTTCTGTGCAGGTGCCTTGAGTGGCTCTT
Organism: Passer montanus; assembly: GCF_014805655.1. Lineage (NCBI taxonomy): Eukaryota > Metazoa > Chordata > Aves > Passeriformes > Passeridae > Passer > Passer montanus. The sequence continues at coordinate 1,838,703 of NW_024356616.1, read as the reverse complement.
GAACAATCTGATGACTCACCAGAGTGTTGGACTCTTCAAGGAACTCAGGTACTGGGGCTGCACTTCCCTTGCAGGGATGAAGGACAGTCCCTGCCCAAGTCTGGAGCCCACTGCAGATCACTTTATGGGCTTTTGCTGGTTACTTGTTCCCTACCTCCCCTTCTCCTTTTTATCTTTTCTGTCTCACTGACCTGCTGCAATTGATTTTTTCCAGCATAAACCTCATGAAGCAGCTGATCAGCTCCTCCAACCTGTTTGTGCTGCAGGTGGAGATGGATGTGTACACTGCTCTCAAAAAGGTACTGGCCTGGGGCTCAGTGCAGTGGAACCTTTGTGGGATTGACTGGAAGTATTTAATGGAGCAGCAGAACTTCTATAGAAATTAGTGCACTAATTAGTGGAAATGTCTCCTGTTAGCATGCAGATTTCTTACCTGTGACTTCATCTGACTCACTAGAATTTATTTGTTTTGCCCAGTGGATGTTCCTTCAGCTCGTGCCTTCTTGGAATGGGTCTTTCAAGCAGGTGTTGAGTGAAGCTGATGCCTGGTTTGCTGAGCGCAGGAGAGGTAGGAGGAGCTGGCCAGCCCTTGCTTTGGGTTTTGAACATGAGTCATTTCTCAATTTTAATGGCAAAAGCCATTTTGGAAATAACCTTAAAAAAATAAAATAAAATAAAGAAAATAAAAAGAAAATAAAAGCCATTGAACACCCATAACAACTTTCTCTAACCAATAAGTAAAAACTGCAGTATAAACAAGGTCTGGGAAAGCTTTAGGGAGGCAAACCACAGTGTGGGTGCTGTGTTGCAGAGTCTGGGGGCGACGTTGCCTTCCTGGAGTCGGCGCAGGGCAGCGCCTTCGTGCCCGTGTTTGCACACCTGAGGCTGCAGTACATCATCAGTGACCTGGCCTCGGCCAGGATCGTGGAGAGGGATGCCCTGCTGCCCTCAGGTGAGTGAGGGAGGGAGTGCTGGGCACAGCTGAGCACTCACATCCACTCCTGCCTTCAGTTTCTCCACCCCAGGAGAGACAGGGAGGGGCTGGGCATGTTCCAGGAGGGACAGAGCTGGGAAGGGCCTGGAGCTTGAGTGTGGTAAAGGAGGTTCAGGGGGAACCTTCTCACTCTGTACAGCTCCTGACAGGAGGGGGCAGCCAGGGGGGTCAGGCTGTGCTCCCAGGGAACAGGGACAGGACAAAAAGAAATGGTCTCAGGGGAGGTTCAGGTTGGATATTGGGAAAATTCATTCTGTCATGGAAAGGGTTGTCCAGCTCTGGCACAGCTATCCAGGATAGGGTATGAAGTAAATATAATCCATCTCACTTTAGAGTCACACTGGTACAGGCTATAGGCAAAGTCATTATAAAAAATAACATTGGGTGAACGACTATTTAAATCCTTAATGGTGACACAGGAGAACAGTGGATTTGTATCCCTGTGAAGTGGCTTTGTCAGCATGTCAATAAGATGCAAACTAGACGTTTTCTGGAGCTACACTTGATTTCCTTCTCCTCCTGTCTGCTGTTAGCACTTGCAGTGTGATGGGCAGCCTTTTCAGAGTGCTCTTTGGTGGGTAAATGTTGTGTCTGTTCTCAAACCCTGAAGCCTTCACCCATGTCTGGCAGAGGAGGAATTGTTCTGAGATTATTGCATTTTTGAGGCTGATCTCCTTGTGCTCATTGGAAAAGAGTGACATTTGGGCACAGCTCACAGGTGGTGGCTCTGCAGGGAGGCAGTCCCTGAGCCACGAGGAGCACTGTGCTGGCTGGGTGGCACTGTGGTGACAGGCAGAGGGGACACAGGACAGCTGGGTGGCACTGTGGTGACAGGCAGAGGGGACACAGGACAGCTGGGTGGCACTGTGGTGACAGGGAAAAGAGGCACAGGCAGCTGGGTGGCACTGTGGTGACAGGGAAAAGAGGCACAGGCAGCTGGGTGGCACTGTGGTGCAGGGAGAGGGGACACAGGGAGGCAGGGAAAGGGGACACAGGGCAGCTGGGTGGCACTGTGGTGCAGGGAGAGGGGACACAGGGTATGTAGTGACAGGGACAGAGGACACAGGGCACGTACTGCATGCAGGAGGATCTTTGTTCTGCAGGAGGATCTTTGTGCTGGGAGTGCTGTAGTTTGCTACTTGCCTGCCCCTGTAATCTCCTGGTGCCAGGGTGCAGCCACGAGCTGTGTTAAGATCAGAACTTTTGCTCTTCATTTACAAGGAGGTTGAGATAAATGCTGGGCTGCACTTTGGAGCAGGCTGTTGGCTGCCAGCATTCAGTGTTTGAGGGGATGCTCTGTACCTGGGAGGCTCAGACAGGGCCTTTGCTGGGTGGTTTGTGTTCTGCTGGGAGATTATTCCAGATGAAATTGTTCTCAAGGAGGTAGAGAAGCAAATCACAACGAGTAGTTGAAAGTAGTGCTGTGATTGTTTATTTATTTATTTTTATACTCTGTGTGTTTAGGTCCTGGAGGGGAGAACTGAAATTCTGTGTTAGAAGTTCACAGCAGCCTGATCTTTGTGCAGAAAGGGTGTAAGGGACAGGAACACATAATGTGTCTGTGTCAGCACAGTGTTTGTTGTTCTGGTTTTGGTGGCTTGTGAACATTTCCTCAGCTGTGCTTTCCCTCTTCATAGATCAACATTCAGCTGAAATGTGAGATAGGAAATAGATGCACAAATAGAGAAGATGCTCTCCCTCCTGATATTTCTTCCTTCCCTTCTAGCACATCCATTCTCTGTTCCTTGCCTGTGTAGGTTTCCTTAATTCATTTTTTATTTTCAGTTGTACTTTGGTTGATGCCCAGTTTGCTCCTATCACAGCCTGTACTTTCACTCTAGAGTCAGTGGGACAAAGGCTGGTTTTCAGTTTGCCATCCATGATCTGGCCTCTGCTCCCTTCTGTCACATTCACCAGCTTCCTGGATTGTTTTTGGTCACATTGGCTCTCCCTGTTCTCTCACCCAGCCCATTTCCCAGAGGTGGTTCTCATTTCTGACCTTGCCCCCTTGCCCCATTTGTTATCTTGACTAAGAACTTCTTACACCCTGTGATTTTGGGATCCCTTTTGTGTAACTGCCTGACAAACCACTGAGTTTTGTTCTGTTTTATCTCTTGGTTGCAACATTAAATTAACACAGCCAATAAAATCTTTGTGTGTTTTCCAAGGAAGACATGATTTATGTTTATTCTTAGCAGGGTACAACTTCTGTTTGTTTTACCATATTTGTGCTAAGTCACTGTTTTCTTTTATCCCTTGATTGTGTTTTCTCCTTCTTTGACTTACGTAGAACTCCCCTGGGCATTCAGAACCTTCTCCCCAGAGCTTGTTAAGAAGCTCCTAGGCTGAGCAGAGCTGTGTGTGCTGAGAAAACATGTGGAGTTGCATCACTTGTGGCAGCAGTGGGTGTTTGAGGAGGTGAACATAGTCTGGAGTGCCTGTTAGCTGTGGATGTTTATCCTTCCCCTGTGCTTGGGGCTGGGAGCTGCAGGACACAGGGAGTATCAGGGGTGGGTTGCATAGTCCAGTTCATAAGTGTAACTTCATTATTTCTGTGTCATTTTATTTCTCTATTTAGAATGTATATGACCATCCTCATTCCCAGCTCCAAAGACAACACCAAGCTTTTTTTTTTTTTAATTTTAGAATGGCTGTCCTCTGTTTACAAACAGCAGTGGTTTGCCATGCTCAGAGCAGAACAAGACAATGATATTGGGTAGGTATATTACAGGCTTTATTTCTCTCTTCAATTAGAAACCTTCCTCTCATAGAAATTCTGACGTGAATTATTTTGGAGTTGACATTAAAAGGAGGGGGGAAGCATTATCTCTGTGGAGCTCTCAGTTCCCCTGGGCTGGCTGTCTCCCATCCCTCAGCCAGCAGAACTCTGGAAAACTGGTCTGGTGGGACCAGAGGGAAATCCTGGGTGGGGGACACGAGTTCTGTATTTTCCTTCATGTCACTAGCACTTCACCTGGAAATCTGTGTTGAGGCTGTGAGAGTGTGATTTCTGAGCCTTCATTTCAGGGATGCTTTGGCCATCAAACTGTTCCTCTTCCTTCTGCTTGCTCTTGGCCCTGCTGCAGTGAGCCAGGTCCTGGATTTAACACCAAAACTATGGCAAAATGTAGCTGGGGGAGTTGATCCTGCCTTTGTCTTCTCTGCTGGCTCCTGGCGTGCTTTGAGGTGAAAAAATGCCAAGTCAGGCAGCTGCAGAATGCCTGTTACCTCCCCAAAGGCAGCAGGCTGACTTGCTCCTTTGTCCTGTCCCCCAGCGGGTGACACTGTGCACAGAGACGTGTTGGGTTGTAACAGGAGCTTCAAAAAAGCCCCAGACTCTGGGCTGAAGCACAGCCAAGATCTTTAGAACGTTGTTCTCACAGGCAGCAGACCTTTAGGAAGTGGTGGGGCTAAGGTGCAGAATTGAGGCTCTCACATTCAGCTCTTGCAGGTGAATTTTGGGTGGCTGTGACCTGTTTCTGATGCTGCTCTCGTGGGAAGGCTTTTGCAATCTGCTGTGGCTGTGGCTGAGAGCAGTGTCACCTCCTGGCTCATGGGAAACAGGCTTCATAGGGAAGTGAGTCCCCGAAATTCTGAGATAAGATGCAGTATTTGCTAATTTTGATGTGTTTTGGTGGTTCAGTGCAGTGGGAGCATTTGAATTCTCAGCCACTGGATGCACATGGTTCTGGAAAAGGGAGTTCCCACAGAGCTGCAGTGAGGATGATGGGGGCCATCCAGCTTGGAAAAGAGCAATTTTAACATTCAGCTACAGCTGAGGATTTCAACAGCTCTTGGAATGGGCAGAGTATTTTTCCACATTTTTCTTCCTTGTCTAGTTTTCTCTTTTGCAGTATGGGTTGATTATTTCTTTTAAGACAGTGAAAAGCAAAGGTCTCAGCCTCAGAAGGGCACACATGCAGCTGTTCCTTTGTGTTAGTGCAAATGTTTTGGCCTTTTGACCAACGTGTAGCTGCAGGAAAAGAATTCAGGTTTTATAAGCCCATGGTTTATCCAGCCCTGCTGCTCTTCCTCTCACACCTACTGCCCGTGTCAGCACCAAACACATGTTTTCCCTCAGGGGTGAGGAGGCAGACTTAGGAATCAGAGCAAGACGTGAATCTGACTCCTCTGAGCTGAAGTAAGGCTCTATTTCCATATCCCACCTGGTGCAGGGTATAATTGCACCTGCTTCTTGTAGCACTGCCAGCATGGAAATGGCACTGCTGGGAAACGTGTGATGTGGTTTGTCACGGTGGCTTTATAGAGAGGAGAAGAAAGTGCTTCCCTTCTACTTTGAGTTTGCATTTAAAAGGGTTAAACATCTTATTCACTGTTCAGAATTGGAGAATTTTTTAGTGTTAGCAGTGGAGTTTGTGGCTTTGAACTGTAGCTGCTCGGGGTTTACTTGTGTTAAAGTGGATCACTTTTTTTTTAAATTAAACATGTGTTTCGTGGCAGAAGCCAGACAGATCTTTCAAGTCTGGGACTGGAATCACTTCTGCTCTCAGCAGTCTCTTTGGCAGTGTGTGAGAAGGAAGCAGAATGACTCCACTGTTCACTGTGTGGCAGCTGGTGGAAGTGGTTCAGGCTGAAGTTCTGCATTGTCTGAGGCTGCTCGAGGGATGGAGAGGGGAATGTTAATGTCAGTGTGAGCATTATGGACTAATGTTTGTGAAATTTGTCACTAATTAAACAGAAATAAATCCTTTATCACCATTACTGCATTTAGGTCAGCCACAGAACCAGTTCAGCTGGAAGATGTGGAAAAGCACACGGGAGGTTCCTGGGTGAATTTGTTGAAGTGTGATGAGTTGTATGCATAACCTGTTCTTTGAACACTTCACCTCCCAGGATTGGTTTTTACAGAAACAAGAGGGCTGAGTTTATAAAAGATTTAGCTGTGAGTTGCTGTGGAGTGGGAGCAGTAGGAGGAGAACAGAGGCTGCATCTCTTCTGGCTTGGAGGGCACTGCTGGCCCTTGTGGCTTTGCAGTTGAACCTGTGGGCATTGATGTCACTGGGATTAATCCAGTTCACTGCCAGCCCTCAGCCTGGTGTAACTTGGACACTTCCCTGCAGTGGGTGTTGGGTTCATGCTGTCATGGAGTGTGAAGCAAAGTGAGTAACACTGCTGTGGAAAGTCAGGGCTGATCTCACCCGTGCTGCCTCTGCGAGCTGTTCTGCGTGCTGGCTGAGAGGAGCTGACCTTGCTGTGGGGTGGCACAGCCCAGGCTCTGGGTCTTGGGAGCTCTGAGAGGCCCTGGCATTCCTTGAGCACTGAGGGGAAGCGGCTTTTTTTGTGAGCACTGAGGGGAAGTGGCTTTTTTTCAGTCAAGTTGCATAACCAACCCCTTGAGAAACCTCTCCCAGTGTCTCGTGGCTGCTGCTTCATAGCACTGCTGTTGTGCAGAGCCCTGCAGCTGTGCCCCAGCACTTGTCTCTGGTTGTGTCTAAGAAGTCAGCCTGCTGTGTTTAAAAAACATTTGGTTTTTTACAAGGCTGGGAGAATGTAGTTCATTGCAACAGCTATTATTTTTATTATCTGGAAAATTTCTTTTGTAGAAGTCCTGCCTAACTGAGGTGTCACAGCCTGGTTTATATTGCAGCTTTGTAGTGCAGGTGGATGTTTATGGGACAGTTTGGGATGGAAGAGGCTCTGTGAGCTCATCCAGTCATGCCTCTGCTCAAAGAGGGTCAGTTGTGAGTCCCTTCCAGCTCAGGGTATTCCATCATTGTGTGGTCAGACAAGTTTACTCCAGTCCATTCATCTTCCCCACATTAAGGTATCACACAGAGCTGTTGAAGTCTCCTTAAACATGCTGGTTTGTGGTTTTTTTCAGCCCTCAAGAAATCAATAAGGAGGAACTGGAAGGAAACAGCATGAGGTGTGGTCGCAAACTGGCCAAGGATGGTGATGTAAGTGTGGCACGTGGCAAGCTGCAGGGCTGGCATGGCTGAGGCAAGTCAGGCATTTCCAAATCTTGTAGGTCCTCATTGTCAAACTGCATCCAAAAGATGTCATGGAGAAAGATACTATTTTTTTGCTCCCCAGAGAGATGGAAGCCATGTCTGCAAGGAGCAAGGAGCTGGTGTTTCATTGTGCTCTTGTGCTGTGAGACTGGGAAAGCTGTTGGTCCAGGCAGTTAGATACAGCTCTGATCACTGGATTAGCTGGAGAAGGAAGTTCTGTAGATAAAATGTGTAACATTCTGAGCCAGGGCCCCTCGGTGTCTTTAGGTAACAGGTCTTGTGAAATGAGCCAAGACCATGAATTTTTCCCGTTGCAGTCACACAACCCAAGGCGTTCTCTGGGGCCTCACAGATCAGCCCCATTACCCAGTGCTGAGTATTTGATACCCATTGCTGTGCCATGTGTTCTGCCTGTCTGGGAGGCAGCTGACACTCAGCTGCTGTCACACAGCCCCCTGCAGTGTCCAGTTGTCCCCAGGGAGTTCTCTGTCCCAGACAGAGATCCCTGAACCCCCCAGCGCAGCTCAGAGCCCGCGGAGCTGTCGTGGCCCTCCTGCTGCGTGTCACAGCCCATCCTCAGGCTGTGTGCCCTGTGTGTGTGTCCCCTGTGCGTGTCCCCTCTGTCCTGCAGTACTGCTGGCGCTGGACTGGCTTTAACTTTGGTCTGGACCTGCTGGTGACCTACACCAACCGCTACATCATCTTCAAGCGCAACACGCTGAACCAGCCGAGCAGCGGCTCCGTCAGCCTGCAGCCGCGCCGCAGCATCGCCTTCAGGTGCACCCAGCCTCCCTCCCTCCCTCCCTCCCCGCTGCCAGCCCTGCTGGTTTTGTCAAAAGTGTCACCCTGTCTCCCGGGGAGGAGCTGCTGGTGCTGGAATTGGGGAGGCTGAAGCGGCCTGTGCCCACCCGCAGGTTGCGGCTGGCCTCGTTCGACTGCAGCGGGAAGGTGATTTGCAGCAGGACAACGGGGTACCAGATCCTCACCCTGGAGAAGGACCAGGTGTGTCTGTGGGCTTGGGTGCTGCACTTCAAGGCATGAAAAAAATGCTGAGAAGTCACCAGTGCTTTTGAAGGGGAGTTGCTGTTCCTGTTGTCGGTGCTTATGTGGAATCTCAGGCATTCCTGTTAGAGGCAGTGGGTAATTAAGCTAATTTGTGAAGTGGATCTAGAGGAGGGTAGTGTGGGTTTCATGAGTGTTGATAATATGGAATTAGTTCCCATATTAGTGAAATGAGTGCCTGTGGTGCTGCTGTCTGCTGCCAGTGCCATGTTCAGCTGCTCTTCAGCATCACCCTCTGTATAATCTGGCCATCAGACTCCTCATTTAGAGGCAAATTCAGAATGTGAAGACTCTCATAAACTGAGGAGTTAAAAGAATGTCTGCATGTTGTTTCAGGGTTAGATTTATTACTCTATTAAATGGATTGAAGAAAGCTCCAGAGAGGAGTGGAGTTTTCTTAGAGCAAGTGCCCTTTTCCACCCATTGCTGACAGCAGGATTTAGTGAGGCATGTATGGGACTTGTTAATCAAGTTTCTCAAATGCCAGCCAGCATTGATACAAAGGTGGTGAGAACACAGAAAACCTTCCCTTGTCGGTGTCATCCTTACTGGAGGGTGAAGTTTCAGTTTTGAAGTTTCAGTTATTTTGCATCCTCACGAGGTTGAAGTTTCAATTTTGCTTCCCCAAAACCAGTTCCTAGAGTGGAACCAAAAAATTCCTACCCACAAACTGAAGTTTGCTTTCTCTTGTGGAATGCCTGGTTGGTGAAATCTCCCACATCTGAAAATGGTCCCTTTCCCCTCAGCATGTTGGGGGGAAATTTGCTCCAGCATTTGCTGTGGCTGTTCCCTGTGCTGCAGAGGGCTGGGAGCTGTGGGCACCCTGAGAATGTGCCAGTGTTACAAATTTGAGGTGTAAAAATTTACATTTTTACATCCTGATGTAAAGTGAGTGCTGTGCTTTCTGGTCCCCCTCCCCACACAAATGTCCTGTGTGCTCCAGGAGCAGATCGTGATGAATTTGGACAGCAGACTCCTGACCTTCCCCCTCTACATCTGCTGCAACTTCCTCTACACATCCCCAGAGAAGAGGGCAGACAGCGAGGCACAGCTGGAACATCTGGAAGCCTGAGAGCTCCCTGGGGGCTGTGGCAGCAGCCCTGGCCTTAGTGCTCTCCTATGCAGCTCAGACATTAAGCAGGCCAAAACCAGTCGTCCTTTTTAATTTTTTAAAAATTTTATTTCTGTTCTGCATTGTCAGGCAGCAGCCATTCCGTGTTTGAGAAGTGTTGTTACACTTGGGCTTTTCTGGGTGAAAACTGAGCCAAACTGGAAATAGGGAATTTGTGTGGATCACAGCTTAGGAAATGACCTGAGCACACATTGTAGGTTGTGTGGGTTTTGTTAGTGTGGGTTTTGGTTGTATTATTTGTTGGGTTTTTAAATAACTGATCTGTAAATACCAGATCCATATTTTGCTTTTTTTCTGGTCCTTTTGTCTTAGGGCCAAACAATCTCTGTAAATGTGGCATCTCAGCTTTGGTTATTTAACTGCACAGCCTTTCCCACCTGATGGGTTTAAGCTTTTTTTGCATCTCACACACACATTTCCTTCTTGGTCTTGTTCTAACGCTGCAGCCAATAATTCTCTGTCTTTTAGCAGGTTAATTTACTAATGAGGATATTCATAAATGAATTATTTTTCCATGTACAGCAAGTACTCCAATATCCTCACCAGTACTTGCTGCTGTCAGCAGCAGCTCTCAGCTGGAGTTCTGCTGAGTGCTGACTCTACTCACACAAACCAAATACCAGTTTTTAAACATTTTCTGTGGCTTCTTTTAGCTGTTACCTTGGGAATACATCCCATGTTAGCTCAGGAACTTGTGACTTTCCAGTGCCTTTTGAGTTGTATGTGTAACACCAACTTCACATCAGTTCAGCAAGGTCACAGGATCCAAAGGCAGAGCTGGGAACAAGAGATTCCTCTCCACTTGCTGTGATGGATGAGTCGTGTCATGGTACACTCTCTTCAGTCTTTGTTGGGTTTTATGTTTGTCTCTTACAATTTTCAATTCTTACAGCAGGATTTTTTGATTCAAACTGGGACTTTTTGCCTCGTTAGCCTATTTTTTTAATGTCAGAAAAATATAAAACCATTTGTACTTTATAACAAGGGTAAAAAATGTATTGGGCGAGATAGAAAAACGTGGCAACGTGTCAGTAAATGATTTCAAGTGGAATATTTGTCCATGTGTGTCCTTTCCTGCTGGGAGCAGCTTTTTGTGCTGGATTCACCCTGTGGATTCAGCACCTCACTGTGCTCTTGTGTTGTGTCACAGCTTTGGCAGCAGAGAGCAGCAGCATTTTCAGCTGTTCAGCATCCAATTTCCTTACAGAATTAACTGTATTTAGATACTTAACTCTGGTTTTAATTAGAAGTTAAGATTGATCCTGTGGAAAGCAGCAGGGGCAGCTGGTTAATGGCAGAGGGAGCAGCTACCTCAAATCCAGGTGGGTTTTTGCAGCACCTCAAAGTCTGAGCTGTGCAGGGCCTGATCCCCAGGGCTCCCCCCACACCCACCCATGATGTGGAGCAGGAAACTCATCTTGGTTTTTATTTTCCAGGCAACAACCCCTTCCCTTGATCCCTGGCTGTCCCAGTGCCCTCGTGGCTGTGTGGCACTGCCAGTGCCAGGGGACAGCCCCTTCCCAGGGCCAGCATCAGGGATTTGGGACTGCTGGGGGGCACAGGGGCAGAGACACACGACACTGAGCCCAGCAGTGGCTGGTGGTTGTTTTTCTCTGGTTTATTGTCACTGAGGAGCAGCAGTGGTGGCCGAGGGGAGCTGAGCAGTACAACACCACACTCAGGAGAACGGTATGAAAAGTACAAAAATAAGGAGGCCTATATATAATAATCATTGCAGTCAATTGCTAAAAATAAATATTGTAAACACGAGAGAACAACATCAGGTGAATCTACAGCACTGGTTTCTGCCAGCAGCCACACAGTCTTTGGCTTTAGCACTCCCCTGCCCACTCTGAGATGCATTTTCTTTGCTTCAGGCCAGAAAGATTCCACACTGGTCAGGGATGTCACAAGAGAAAAAAATTTTCCTTGAGAACAGGAATTGCCTCTTTTTGCCTTCAGTGCCCATTTTTGTGCCAGAGCAAGCAGATGATCAGCCCAAAGCATTTTCCTTGTCTGGAGGGGCCTGGGGTGAGGCTTTGTTGTTACCTTGTACCTCCCAGCCCTGCACGCTGCATTTTGCCAGTTTTGCACCTCTGCCTTGCACTTGGACCTTTCACCCCCTTATCTCTCTGACAGCCAGATGGGTTTGGATTGCCTGATAAGGGAGAGCAGGCAGGGAGTTATCTCGGGTCAAACTGCACCTGAGCTGCTGCCAGGCCAGAGATCTGTGCCCCACTGATACCCTGGGGCCACTGAGCACGAGCTTCTCCCTGCCAGCCTTGGACTCCAGGAAGGGAAGAGGCAAATTCTGCTTGCCAGTCTCAGTAATTTGCTGATTGTGTTCATATAGATCTACATATATTTTAAAAGCCCCATAAAATCCTGTCCAAAGTATCAAGGAAAGAGAGATTTGCCAGGGAGGGAAGGGCAGAGACTCTGCTCCCTGCATGGCCAGAGAACATTCCAGCACCCCAGGACAGCAAAGAAAATGCATCCAGATGGGAACAACCAAGCAAAACAAAACCATCCTAAACCCACAAAGCAGCACTTCTTGCTGCAGGAAAGACAAATCAGCCTGAGCAGTCTGTCTGTCTGTCCCCACAGATAATCATTTATCTTCCCTTCATATCAGTAATTAGGATTTAATCTTCCCTTCTTCATTTTAAACACATTCACAGAACTTCCCATGGTGACGTTTATGGCGTGAGGATCTGCTCCCAGCTGGGCTGGACACCCAAAACCTGCAGGGCTGGTCACCTGGGGAGCCCAGGGAGCACAAAACCCCTCCAGGGGCTCCCCAAACCCTCCAGGGGCTCCCCAAACCCCTGGCCCTGCACCCACAGCTGTCCTGCAGCGCTCTGAACTGGGAACATCCCAGGCCCTGCTTGATCCTGAGTCTAACCAAAAGCTTTCCTGCATTAGGGGAGCCTTGGGGGAGATCCCTCTGACCAAGCCCAGCCAAAAAATCCTCCACCACCACCCCCAAGGGTGATGGATCCTCCCCAGCCCTGTGGAGCTGCAGCCCCTCCTTCACCCCAGGCAGGTGAGGGGACTCTGGTGACCCTGCTCCCTGCCAGGTATCTCCAATTTCCCTCTCACCCTCTCATTTCCCTGCTGCTCAGCTCCCCATCCTTCCCCTTCTGCCCCCAGAACTGCTGTTGTGTAAAATTTCACTCACTGACAGATGAAAACGCTACGGATTTCAGAAGGGGCACAGCTGGCTAAGAGTAAAAACAGCCACTAATGCAACTCTGCACAGTGCAGCAGCTAAAAAGATTTCTGTTTTCATTTTTTCAGTAGGCAAAATGCTGGTTTTCTGAGGAAAAAAAAAATCACACAAAACTGCTTGGTACCAGATTAGAGGATTTCTGTATCATCCTTCAAAGATTTATTTGACAGCTTCTAAAACTTCCACTAAACTTGGTTTCTTACATCATTTCTATACACAGGTTTTATTTGTTATCATTGTCTTGAGGCTTATAAAAAAATAAGCATTTAAAATGCCCAAAAGAGTAATTTTCCTTTAAAATTGTGCTACTGAACTTGACCCCCAACACAGAAGAGAGACTTTTGGTAATGAGGTTACCCCAAGCAGTATAAAAATATACATAAAAATAGACAAAAGCTCTATCCTCCAATCTGAAGGGCTGTTTGTGGGGTTTATTAGTTATATTTTTTTTTTGTACATCACTGAAATTTCATTAACTTCTGCTAAATATTTACAGAAAACCCCCCCACCCTCTGTCTGCCTCCTCTCACCGAGGCAGAGACCTGCAGCTTTTAGTTCATCCAGAGTTTTCTGTTGGCAAAAAATGGATCCCTGCACTGGGCCATGGCACACAGGTGATGCTGAGGGCACAGGGGACCTGCAGGGCCCTGGGTTGTGTCATGTCCCCATGGTTGTGACCTTCCAGGGCACAGCTGGGGACAAAACAAAACCTGTCCTAAGGTTAAACCCAGCCTGAAGCCCACAGCATCACCACAGGGCCCTGCTGCTCCTGCACACCCTGGCTTTCTGCTTTCCCTTTTGTCCTGGTGATAAAGTCAGAATGCCCAAACCTCTTGTACAACAGTCCTCAGGTATTTGGGTCTCTTTCTCCAGTCTACCCCAAGAAAATTTTAAATTAAAAAAAAAAAATTACATGACAGAAAAAAAAAGAAAATAATTACTCTGTACTCTTCTTCAACAACATGAAAAGGTTAAAACTAAGTGACACAATCCCCCCCCCCGAGACTATGTACATAAAAAGACATCAGATCTCTTAAAACATAAATATACAGTGTATAAATCCAGGTGCCACCTAAAGGCTGCGGCCGCAGAACTATTTCACAGACACAAAGCAAACCAGACTCTCCACGCCGAGGGCAGACACGGCGAGGGTTTGGGGCTGGGCAGGGGGGCAGAGCCCCGTGGCAGAGGCTCCTGGAGCCCACACATGCACCAGGGAAGGGGTGGTGGTGGTGCCCGGGGTGAAACACGACCCTACACACGCCACGGTCCTACAGGGTGGGGCTGAGAGGGCAGGAAATGGGATCAGACCCTGAGTCCCCAATTATTTCCAGGCACGTGCTCTGCTGGGGCTGCTCAGGGGCTCCTGCAGCCTCCTCCAGCTTTGCTCACCAAGGGAGGCACGTGGCACCTCCAGCGCAGCCCGTGCAACTCTGCACCCTGTGCTCGAAGAGCTACCATGACTTTCATGGAAATAATACAGCCTTGATCAGGGTAAAAGCCTAGTGGAGGTCTTTAGCCCAATCTTAGAGGTTTGCTTCTACAGCACGGACAGCTACGGCTCCGACACACACAAATAGGTTCTGTTAAAGTGACGATGCAGTGTCTGAATTATCCGAGTGTTATCCCTACTGCTGCTAGGGGAGGGCCAGTGGTCGGGGGTGTGACGGAGGTGGGACAGCTCCAGCTCCACCTGGAAATGCAGGGAGAAGCCAAAAGACACTGTGAGCTTTACTCGACAGCTGGTTTTATGGCATGCAAGGAAACTCCTACGACAACACTTGGTACAGAGCCCACGGCGTCTCTGGTCCCGCCGTGGTGCCTCGGAGGACGAGTAAAGCTACGAGTCTGCTCGGAGGGGAGGGGGTGTGTGAGTGTGTGCAGAGAGGGAGGGAGGGGCTGGGTGAGGAAACGTCCTTCTTCTGCTGAAGCCAAGCTCCTGGGCAAAGCTGCTTCCCTCTACCGCTGGCCGGCCTCGCGGATGCGGCAGGCCACGGCCGTGATCAGCGCGGCGCCCTTGCCGCTGCCGTCCTCCGACTGCAGGAAGGTCACTTCACACTTGGGGGACAGCTCCCTCACTGTGTCCTGCAGCACCGTGGAGAAGCTGCGGGGCAAGGAGAGGGAGAGGTCCTGAACTGACCGGCCACGGGGTGGAAGTGTCAGTCCCAACCCCTGAGCTGCTTTCATAGAGACTGGGAGAGCAACGCAGAGCCCGAGGGGAAGGATGGATGGATGATGGATGGATGGATGGATGGATGGATGGATGGATGGATGGATGGATGGATGGAGACAGAGTTGCCAGGGATGAAGCTTAGAAAGCCCAAGTCTCCACACTTCAGCCCAAGCACAACACAACCGTGCTGTGCCTTCACTCAGGACTAACCCCAGCCCCTTCTTGAGGTCCACCAAGCTCTGGGAGCACAAATGAGCCTCAACAGCCCTGACCAGCCCCACCTGGGGGGAGTTTTCAGTGCCTCCCTTTGCCCATGGGCTCTGAGCCCTGTTTAAGCTCAGCCCAGTGCCTTAGTCCCTGTCTGAAGCTCCAATGCCCAACAGCACCAGCCGGCCAGCTCTGGCATGGGCAAGTTTTTGTGTGGCCATGAACTTTCATGACCCAGCTCATTGCTGGTCAGAGCTGCCTCATCCCTGGAGCCCTGGCTGAACCTGGTCACCACGTCTGGGTCAGGTCAGTGGGACTGGAGGAGCCCCTGTCCTTAAGGGAGCAGCTGACTCCTGCTGGGCCTCAAGTTTGTGTCAGCGAGCTCCCGGCAGCCCTCAATCCCCCAAACCACCCCAAATCCTCCCCCGTCACCCCCTGAACCTTCCCCCCGAGCCCCTCACCCTCCCAAGGAGCCCAACCAGAGGCACTCACTGAGGGTGCAGCTTGTAGAGCGTGCCGTCCACGCCGACGGTGATCTTGAGGAAGTCCAGGCCGCGGTTCTCGCGGATCTTGTCCACCACGGCGGCCATGCCGGCGCCGCAGAGCTGGGCCGCGCGCCGCGCCACCACCGCGCACACCTCCTTGACGATGATGCTGTCGTCGCACGTGGACTCCAGGCCCAGGTGCTGCAGGATGGAGCGCACCTGCAGCAGGGCCAGGCAGTCGCTGCGGGGACACGGCGGGGACAGCGTGAGGGACGTGAGGCCTCCTCTTCCTCATCTACTGCCCAGGCAGTCGTGGCTCGTGACAGTGCCTGGGGTGGCCCTACAGCCCCCCTCAGCCTCAGCTTTCAGACCTGGACGTGGCCTGGTGTCACATTCTAACCAGGGAGGCTTTTTCAGGACAAAGCCAGCGGAGTGTGACACCCCTGCAACCCACCCCACCCGCTCCGTGCCCAGGGCAGGGGATAAAGAGCCATCTGTGCTGCCAGCCTCCTTGTCTGTGCCACAACCACGTGGGCTCTGCTGATTTATCCCTGTGGCACCATCCTGGCTCCACACCAAGCACGTGGAGCTTCTCCCACCAGCCCTGGGGGCACGTCCCCCAAATTCCACCCCTGCTCTGACCGGCAGCTGGTGCTCACTTCCTGCTGGAGCTCACCTCTCTATCTGGGACAGGAACTTGGTCTCAAAGATCCCTCTGGTCTTCAGCCTCTCCGAGATCCGTCCCCGGAAGAGCAGCCCTTTCTTGGTGAAGTCCATCAGGATGTTGCGGACGATCTCCCCCAGGTACATCCCACTGATCATCTTCTCAAATCTGGGCAGGAGAGGACGAGGCCAGACATCAGCACAGGAAGGGACACTGGGGCTGGGTGGGGATTCCAGCTCTGCCAGCTGCCCTGGGTACAAGCCCAGCAGCACGGCCCCCACCCACGGGCAGGGGACAAGGGACAGGTCACTGTCCTGCCCATCATCCCCTGGATGCACCAAGGGGCTGGTGGGGCTCCTGCACCCTCAGCCCCACTGGGGTCCCTTCCAGCCCCCCAAAGCCAGCACCCACCTCTGCTTGCCAGGGTTGAGGGACAGCTCATCCACTGCCACGTCGAACTCCGTCCGGATGTCATCCAGGCAGCCGCTGTCCCCGAAGGCCCCCCACTCCATGTTGACACACATCCTGCCCTCGTCCCCCTCCACCAGCTCCACGTTCCTCATCTCCTCCATGTAGCAGGCGTTGCTGCCCGTGCCTGTGGGGAGCAGGGGGATCAGAGGGACAGCTGGGACACCTCCTGTGCCCCCCAGGGCAGGGCAGGGGTGGCAGCACGGAGCAGGAGCTCCACGAGGAGCGTTCGGTTCTCAGCCCCACTGGGGTCCCTTCCAGCCCCCCAAAGCCAGCACCCACCTCTGCTTGCCAGGGTTGAGGGACAGCTCATCCACCGCCACGTCGAACTCCGTCCGGATGTCATCCAGGCAGCCGCTGTCCCCGAAGGCCCCCCACTCCATGTTGACACACATCCTGCCCTCGTCCCCCTCCACCAGCTCCACGTTCCTCATCTCCTCCATGTAGCAGGCGTTGCTGCCCGTGCCTGTGGGGAGCAGGGGGATCAGAGGGACAGCTGGGACACCTCCTGTGCCCCCCAGGGCAGGGCAGGGGTGGCAGCATGGAGCAGGAGCTCCACAGGGAGCTCCACACTCACCAACAATCAGCCCAACTTCACAGTAGGGATCCTCATAGCCACAGGTCATCATGGTGCCAACGGTGTCATTGACCACTGCCACCACGTCCAGGTCGAATTCCTGCAGAGGGATTGCAAGAGTTATTCCTGGAGGGCTTGGGATTCCTGCTGAGTCTGCTCCCACGGCTGGGGAAGGAGCTGGCTGGCTGGTGAGTGTGGCAGGCAGAGTCACAGAATCATGGAATGGTCTGGAAAGGTCCTTAAAGCCCATCCCATTCTCCCTCTGCCATGGGCAGGGACACCTTCACTGTCCCAGGTGCTCCAAGCCCTGTCCAGCCTGGCTTTGGGCACTGCCAGGGATCCAGGGGCACCCACAGCTGCTCTGGGCTCACACCCTCTGCCCTCAATGCCCTCAAAGGGGGGAACTTCTTCCTAAAATCCAACCTAAATCTCTCCTCTATTAGTTTAAAACTGTTCTCCTTTGTCCTCCACGACCATCCACCTCCACAGACACAGAGCTACCCCAGGTGGGGGCTTCCCCCAGCCCCACCTGCCTGCAGGTAGAGCTCAGACACCTGCAGTGGGCCAGCCCTGCCAGGAGCAGCCCCTGGGCAGCAGCTCGGGGTGGTCTGCGCTGAGGAAACGAGCTGGTGTCTCCTGAGCTCAGGACCAGACAAGTCTGCTCCAGCCCTGGCCAGGAGCCAGCCCGTAGCTCCAGGGTCTGAAAATCCAACCTCAAGTGATGAGTAAGGGCGGCTGTGAAAATTCCGACACTCATTACGCTGAGCTCAGCCCACTAATTTGTTTTACAGGCCAATTAATGATGCTGAAGAGAGCCAGGATGTGGGAGCAGCCGCTGGCTTCTCCCAGCCCTGTGGCTGCTCACCTCTCTCCTGTGAATGGCCTCCTTCAGCAGCCCCACCACGTCCTCTCCCTCGCAGCCCGTCGCCTTGAAACCTTTTGTCCACTTCAGGAGAATTCCCTGTGGTGGGAAAAAGGCCCCAGTGAGTCCCCTGAGCAGCAGGTGGGAGGCAGAGCTGGGGTGCTGCCAGGAGGGTGGGGTTACCTCGTCCAGGTTGTTCTGCTGGCAGGGGAAGGAGAAGGTGAATCCCAGCGGGAGCGACACGCCCTTCATCCCCATGTACTCCAGGAAGTCAGAGATGCAGTGGACAATGTGGTCAAAGAGCTGCACAAGCAAAGCCAAAGGGAAGAGTTACCACCACAGCCAGAGCCCAGCTGGAAGCCAAATTTCTGGGGGTTCTGACCCATACCCAGGGCTGCTGGAATGTTTAAATCACTACCAGGACTTTGAATGGAGCAGGACATGGCTCAGCTGCACTGTGGGAGGTGAGCAACCCCAAAAAGCTCAGTTCACTCTCTTCCCCACCCACAGCATGGCCAAAGCCCTGTATTATCTCCACCTCACAGGTCCCTGGAGGGGTGGGAGCCAGCAGGGAGGTGACACAGGAATCCAGTCCCTCTGCAAGGGATCCCCAGGGCCCTCCAGCCCAGTCTGCTGGAGGTACTCCCAGTCCTCAGGCACTACCTGGAGTGCTTTGCAAAACTCTTTCCAAACGTGCCTCACTGCTTGTGTTGTGGTTTCCCTATCTGGGAAATGGGGATGATGCTTATCTGCCCTTGTGGAGTGTGTGGGATCAGGGGAGGCTCGCTCATGCCTGGGAATAACACCTAAAAACCAGACTCCAGCTTCCCAAACTCCAGAGCCCTGGGCACAACTCGCTGCTCTGAGGGCAGGGCAGCACCCCTGCTTTCCCTCCCTGGAAAGGCCAAACCAGCTCTGTGGTCAGCCCTGCTGCAGCCAGCAGGGAAGAGGCCCCTTTCCCCTTTCCCTGTGCCCAGGCTGACCTCCTCTCCCGTGCCCTGCATGATCTCCACGGGGATGGAGTAGATCTTGTTGTGCATCTCCACGCCGCGCCGCATGCCGTTCCTGACGCGCACCAGCAGCACGCGGAAGTTGGTTCCTCCCAGGTCCAGGGCGAGGAAATCTCCCTTTTCTGCAAGCCAAGAGAGAGGATCATCAGCAGAGATCCCAGCACGGGGCATGCAGGGTGGGGCACGGAGCAGAAGTGGACCTGCCCTCCTCCAGGGAGAGGGATGGGAATGGAGACATGGCTGGGGATAGGCAGGAACAGGGCTGCAGGGAGGAAGAGGATGGAGAGGTTTCGAATCATAAACTTGAATTGGAAGAGACCCACAAGGATCACTGAAGTCCAGCTCCTGGCCCTGCACAAGCTTCAAGCCAAGGTCAGGCACTGGCCCAAGCCACAGGAAGAACCAGGAGCACAGCCCAGGGTGAGGATGAGGGTGGGGAGGATCCTGTGGCAGGATCTGTGGCCACGCAGAGCCAGGCTTTGTGCTAAGTCAGGTGCAGAACGTCCCTGAGGCTCAGTGCTCTGCCCAGTACCAAACTGGAGGCTTGTGCCACAACCACCACAGAGGAACCAGCCACAGCAAGGGATCCAGCCCCTGCCAAGGATGCAGGACATCCACGGGCTCACACACAGAGGTTTTACACAGCACACATCACCTGTTCCATCAGGAGTGGAGCACACGTAGGTGGGCAGCATTTTCACCGTCGCCTCCTCGTGCGTCTCCTTGCCCAGCCCCTTCTCCATCTCTATCCTCATCCTTTCCTTCACCTCCAGCAGCTGCTCGTGGCTCAGCTTGAGGGGCTCCAGGATCTTCTGGCGGGCCTGGTGCTGTGCAGCCAGCCTGTAGGCCACGGCTGTCACCATGGCCGCCCCTTTGCCGCTGCCGTCCTCGGAGCGGATGAAGCGGATCTCGCAGTCTGGCAGCAGCTTCCGCACGGTCTTGTGGAGGCGTCGGGCAAAGCTGGGGAGGAGGAGGAGAGGGGACCTCAGCGTGACCCTCTGGGGACCCCCTGGGATCCAAACAAGGGACCCCAGGGGATATTTGGAGGTGCTTCTCTTGTGCCAAGCTGTGCCCACTGCTGGTGGCAGCAGATCCCTCTCTGGTGCTGTCCCCAGCACCCCCAGATCCCTGTCCCCAGCATCCCCAGGCCCCTGTCCCTGTCTCCAGCATGCCCAGATCCCTTTCCTTGTCCCCACCACCCTCAGATCCCTGTCCCTGTCCCCATCCCTACTCCCAGCCCCTCTATCCCCATCCCTATCCCTACCACCTCCAGACTCCTATCCCTGTCCCCAGCACTCCCAGATCTCTGTCCCTATCCCCAGACCCCTGTCCCCAGCACTCCCTGTCTCTGTGCCTAGATCCCTGTCCCCATCTCCAGCCCCCTTTGTCCCTGTCCCCAGCCCTCCTGTCCCTGTCCCCATCCTGCACTCACTGTGGGTGTTTCTTGTACACGAGCGCAGCCTGTCACTGCCCTTGCTGTCCCTCTCCCTGTCCCCATCCCTGTCCCCATCCCATGCCATCCCCACTCACTGGGGGTGTTTCTTGTACACGGAGCCTGTCCCTGCCCTTGCTGTCCCTCTCCCTGTCCCCATCCCTGTCCCCACCCCATGCCATCCCCACTCACAGGGGGTGTTTCTTGTACACGGAGCCTGTCCCTGCCCTTGCTGTCCCTCTCCCTGTCCCCATCCCTGTCCCCACCCCATGCCATCCCCACTCACAGGGGGTGTTTCTTGTACACGGAGCCTGTCCCTGCCCTTGCTGTCCCTGTCCCCAGATCCCCATCCCTGTCCCCAGATCCCCACCCTCACTCACTGTGGGTGTTTCTTGTACATGGAGCCGTCCACGCCCACGGTGGAGCGCAGCCTGTCACTGCCCTTGCTGTCCCTGTCCCCAGATCCCCATCCCTGTCCCCATCCCTGTCCCCAAATCCCCATCCCTGTCCCCATCCTTGTCCCCATCCCTCACTCACTGGGGGTGTTTCTTGTACACAGAGCCGTCCACGCCCACGGTGGAGCGCAGCCTGTCGCCGCCCTTGTTGTCGCGGATGCGGCGCAGCACGGCGGCCAGCGTGGCCCCGCAGAGCGCGGCCGAGCGCGTCGACACGATCTGGCAGATGCGCAGCGTGGCCACGCAGTCCTCGTGCGACGGCTCCAGCCCCAGCTTGCTCAGGATCTCGTGGGCTTTCTGCAGCCCCTCCTTCTCCCTGCAAGGACAAAAAGGGGTTCGTGCCTCGGAGGTTTTTTTTGCTGGGTTCTGACGCGGGTTGGCTCGGTGCTGGTCCATCCAGGGGCTGGGAGCCAGGAATCCCCCGGATCTTACTCACTTCTCAATGGCAGAGACAAATCTGGTCTCAAAGTGGCCCGTGGTGAGCAGATCTGGCGTGAGCCTTCCCCCAAACAGCAGCCCGTCCTTGGCCATCTTCACCAGGATGAGCCTGACCAGCTCCCCCATGTACATCCCGCTGATCATCTTCTCAAACCTGCCCGTGGGGAGGCACGGGGTGCAATCAGGGAATGGTTTGGGCTGGAGAAGCCCTCCAAGGTGGTCAAGTCCAGCCATTCCCCAGCTCTGCCAAGGCCACCACTAACCCCAAGTGCCACATCCACAGAGCTGTTAAATCCCTCTGAGATGGTGACACCACCACTGCCCTGGGCAGCCTGTGCCACATCTGACCACCCTTTCAGAGCAGAAATCTTCCCAAATATCCAGCCTAAACTCTCTCTCCATAAGCTCCCCCCGAGCCTCCTTTTCTCCAGGCTAAACAATGTGTGTGTTTGGCTGTGTGTGCCACAAGGTGGCCACAGGCTGACCTGAAAACCCCTTGGCAGCTCCCACCCCAAACAGAATCTGGGTAATCTCTTCCCAGAGCAGTTTATCCCATCACTGAGAATATGGGGCCATGTGGACATGACCATCATCCTGCAAAGAGAACTCATGGCCACCTGAAGAGGCTCAGTCCATTTGCAGGGACCCCCAGGTCACCCCCACACCACAGCAGCCCTGTGGGGAATGGGAGATCTGTAGGACTGGGATGTGGATGTTAGGTGAGGGTGTCTGCCTGGGCTGGTGGGGACTCTGCTGGCCAGGAAGGGGACAGGAATCATTCACAGGAGGGGGTCACAAGGGCAGCAGGTGGGGCAGACAGCCCTGGTTTGGGACACAAACCCAGTTTTGGGACATAACCCTGCTTTAGGACAGCCCTGTTTTAGAACAGCCCCAGGTTTGGGACACAGCCCCAGGTTTGGGACACAGCCCCTCTCTGCACCGGTGGCAGAGGACACGGTGACCCAGTTAGCTGGGCTGACCTCCCCAGTCCCAGCAACTGTGGGAGGATGGACAATGCAGAGCAAACCACGAGCCCGAGCCAAGAATCTGCTCACAATTGTTTGCCAGGGTTGAGCGAGCCCATGTCGATCTCGCGGTCGAACTCGGTGCGGATGTCGTTGAGCACCCCATCGTCCCCAAAGGCTCCCCACTCCATGTTGATGCACATCCTGCCCTCATCCCCTTCCACCAGGCTGATGTGCCTCATCTCCTCCATGTAGCAGGCGTTGGTGCCAGTTCCTGGGCCGAGCAGGGGCACAGGGTGAGCGAGGACACTGCCTTTCCTCATTCCCATTGTTCCCCATTCCCACTGTTCCCCATTCCCCTTATTCCTCATTCCCATTGTTCCCCATTCCCATTTTCCCTCATTCCCACTATTCCTTATTCCCATTATTCCCACTTTCCCTTTGGCCACAGCCCAACACACCAAAGAAAGCAAAGAACCAAGCAAACTGGACAATGCTGCTTTTCCAGCCCTGGTATCCCCCTCTCTTTTTCCCCCCAAACACCCCAAGGCCTGCAAGAAGCAGGATCTCTCTCTGGCTCTGCTGGAACCCAGGAAAGAACCAAGCAAACTGGACAATGCTGCTTTTCCAGCCCTGGTATCCCCCTCTCTTTTTCCCCACAAACACCCCCAAGGCCTGCAAGAAGCAGGATCTCCCTCTGGCTCTGCTGGAACCCAGGGAACAGCCCCAGGACATCTTCCCCCTGGCTGCAGCTCACCAACAATGAGGCCAACTTCACAGTTGTGGTCATCGTAGCCACAGGTCATCATGGTGCCCACGGTGTCGTTCACCACGGCCACGATGTCAATGTCGAAGTCCTGACGTGGTGGAAACAAGACAGGCTGACCCCACAGAGACAAAACTGCCCAAAACAGCTCCACGGAGCCAAGGTGTCCTGGGCAGGAGCCGTGTGCCCCCAGCCCAGCCCCTTACCCCTCTCTTCTTGATGGACTTGCGCAGCAGGGACACCACGTCCCTCCCCTCCACGCTGCTGCACTTGAACCCCTTCGTCCACGTCACGAGGATGCTCTGCAGGGGAACAGCAAGAGGGAAACTCCAGGTGACACCTGGCTCCTGGCACGGGGGACATGTGGCCCTGCAGGGGGGGAGCCCCCCGTTATCAGCTCACCAGCTGCGCCATCAGCCGCAGCTTCCGTGTCAGATAAAGTTTATGGCCACCAAACAAAACACGTGAGGTGCTCACTGCTCTCACTGCTGCCCCGGCAGCAGGAACATGCTTCCCATGACCAGCTTTGATTGAGCCCTGCAGCAAAACTTGTTCACAAGCCCAAGGAATGCTCCTTGACCCATCCCTGAGGGGCGGATGGCTGGCTGTGCCTATGGAATGCTCCTTGACCCAGCCCTGTGGGGTGAGAGGCTCATGGTGCCTTTGGAATGCTCCTTGACCCAGCCCTGTGGGGTGGGGGGCTCGTTGTACCTATGGAATGATCCCTGAATCATCCCTGACCTATGGAATGATCCCTGAGCCATCCTGGGGGGGTTGGGGGGCTCCTTGTACCTATGGAATGATCCCTGAGCCATTCCTGAGGGGTGGGGGGCTCACAGCCCCCTGTGGCCAGAGGCACCTGGCCAGGGGCTGAGCTGAGCCCTGGGGGAAGGAAAATAACTCAATTCCAAGATTTGGAATCTCCAACCCTCTGGGCACAGCCCTTAGGGAGGCAGACACCCGCCCTGCCTTAGAGCTGGGGAAACTGAGGCACTGAGCGACCCGACCCCGGGGAGGACAGGGGGCACAGACCCTCCCTGCTGCCTCTGCTGCTTTCTGCCGTTCTCCCCAGCCCCGAGTCTGCAGGAGGAGAGTGTTAATCCCTCCCGGAGCCGCTGGGGCTCCACTGAGCACCGGGAGGACGTGCAGGGGCTGCTGCGCTCCATGGAGCCGGCCCCTGTCCTTCCCGGGGGGAGAAGAGAGCCAGCATCACCCCCTGCAGCCCCTGCCCTTCCCGGGGGGGAAAAGAGAGCCAGCATCACCCCCTGCAGCCCCTGCCCTTCCCAGGGGGAGAAGAGAGTCAGCATCACCCCCAACCCCAGCCCCTGCCCTTCCCGGGGGGAGAAGAGAGCCAGCATCACCCCCAGCCCCAGCCCCTGTCCTTCCTGGGAGGGAGAAGAGAGCCAGCATCACCCCCAGCCCCAGCCCCTGCCCTTCCTGGGGTGGGGGGAAACAGCATCACCCCCAGCCCCTGCAGATCCTGGGGGGACAAAGGGACAAGGAGAGCCAGCATCACCCCCTGCCCATCCTGGGGGGACAAAGGGACAAGGACAGCCAGCATCACGCCCTGCCCCTGCCCATCCTGGGGGGGCAATAAGGGCAGGCAGAGCCAGCACCACCCCTCAGCAGCAGGGCCCACGTGCCTCGCTGGGCTCGGGGATGTTTGGTCTCCCAGCAAGGTCACAGCTCAGAGCTGACAGTGACAGTGACAGCCATCGGTGCCCGGGGCTGGCAGAGGGGACACGACAGGACAGGGGGGTGGGATGCTCAGGGAGGTGGGATGCCCAGGGTGGGATGCCCAGGCTGGGATGCTCAGGGCTGGGATGCTCAGGGCTGGGATGCTCAGCACGTCTGGCTGCAGCTCTGGTGAAAAAGCTGCTCTCCATGGAGGCATCCCATGGAAACATCACCCCCAGAGCCCTGCAGCTGCCAGCACACAGCCCTGGCTCTGCCAGCACCACGCCCTGCTGGCACACACAGTGACCCTGGGACACAGGACCTTGCCAAAGGTCACACAGAGGTGGTGGCTGAAAACTCTAAAGATAAATTAGGGGAAATGCAGAAACCCAGGATTGTCCAGAGCAGCTGTGGATGCCCCTGGATCCCTGGAAGTGTCCAAGGCCAGGCTGGACAGGGCTTGGAGCAGCCTGGGACACTGGAATGTGACCCTGCTCTGAACTCTGAGTGGTCCTTAAGGTCCCTTTCCCCTATGAAAACCTGGCCAGATGTGTTTAGAACAGGAGCTCCAACACCACTTATTGTCATCAAACAGCTTTTAAAAAGGCAATCTGGCACATAACCTTAGCAGACATTGATTTTCTTTTAAACCGGGGGTCAATAGTGTGTTTGGAGGAGATGACCAGCAACAGGGTTATTGGAAGTGATGCCAAGCTCTGCATTCCCTGAAGGAATGTTCCATCCTCTGTGTCCCTGCAGCCCCTGAGCCATCACACCAACAACAAATATTCACAAAATTAAAAGGACAGTGCTGTTCCTGAGCTGCTGTCACCCAGAAATGGCTTTACAGGGGTGGGAGATGTGGCACTTCAGGAAAGGTCAGGTGACCCAAAATTAACGAGCCTAATTAACAGCCTGAGCTTAAATTGGTGTGGAACCCACAGGGAGAGCCCAGCCCCTCACCCACCTCATCCAGCTTGGTCTGGTGGCACGGGAAGGAGAAGGTGAAGCCAAGGGGGAGCTTCTTGTCCTTGATTTGCAGTTTGTCCAGGAAATTGGCCAAACACTCGGCAATGTGGTCGAAAAGCTGGGAAAAAAAAAGGTAAAGAGTGAAAAATAAAAACAACCCCTCCTCCGAGGGCTTCACAGCAGGCTCCCCCAGGCCAGGGCACATCAGGGGTCCCCCAGGAGCCCACCTGCACCCCGCTGCCCCTCATGAGCTCCTCGGGGATGGCGTAGATCTGGTTCTCCATCTCCACCTTGCGCAGCCCGTTGTCCGACACCTTCACCCGCAGCACTCGGAAGTTGGTGCCACCCAGGTCCAGGGCCAGGAAATCCCCGTCCTCTGTGGGGTCAGGACAGGGGCAACCCGTTAATTCCTCTGGCCACAGAGCCCTGAGGTCACCCCCTGCCCCCAGGTACCAGGATAAGGTCAGATTTTTTATTGTATTTCATCATTTTGTCCTTTTTTTCGGTATTTTATTGGAGCAGTCGCTGCATTCTCTGCCACCACAGAGGATCAATATTTTGCCCATCATCGAGGCAGATCCTCATGCTTTGGGGCACAAATCCCACCAGCCCCCCTAGAAAAGCCCAAGCCAACAGGAAGATGAGCTCCAGCCTCAGGCTCCACCAGGAAGAAGGCAGCAGAGCCATCCCTGACCCTGCTGGTGCTCTTGGAAGCTCCCAAACTTCCATCCAAGGGGTTCAACCCTGGTGGCAGCTGTGGGAGCACCTCAGCCTGGCTCAGGGTTTGCTGTACTAAAAACCCCTGGTGTCCAGGCTCAGCCCAGCCCAGCTCCAGGAATGCCACACACTCCTGGCATGTGGCAGCAGGAAGCCAGGGAGGGAGAAGATCCCAAAGAGCTGCTGTGGAATCTTTTCTCCTTTTTTTTTTTTTTTTTTTGCCAGGGCTGGGATTAAACGTGCAAGACAGAATTTCTTGCTGGGACTCAGATGTTTATTGGCTCTTATCTTTGTTGTACTCTCACAAACCCTGAGCTCTGCAGCACTTCACTCCAACAAACTAAAACTGGAGCCCTGCCTCTCTCTTTCTCTGTCTCCAAGGCCTTTTAAGGATAAGCTGTCCAATTAAGAAATGACACCAAAATTATCTTTACTTTTAACCCAGTAACCAACCACCCATGGCCTGCAATGGGGACTTTTTTATCCAATTACACAAAACCACCCAAACCCGTGGAGGAGAAGGAGAAGGGGGAAGAAGAAGGGGAGGAAGAAGGGGAAAGGGGAGGAAGAAGGGGAGGAAGAAGGGGAGGAAGAAGGGGAGGAAGAAGGGGAGGAAAAGGGGGAGGAAAAGGGGGAGGAAAAGGGGGAGGAAAAGGGGGAGGAAAAAGGGGGAGGAAAAAGGGGAGCAAAAAGGGGAGGAAAAAGGGGAGGAAAAAGAAGGACCAGCCTCCATCCTAAAACCTCCATCTTGCTTTATAGATTTTCCTATATTCTAAACCCTTAAACTCCAAGTTTCCCACCCTGTGCTATCACACACTTCTACCCAAACTCCACACCCACAATCCCAGTGCTATCACTCAATTTTGGAAGTTTTCCCCACGGCCTCAGGACAGTGCAGAGTTCTCCTGGGGGTCAGTGCCTGGCAGCACAGAAAATCTCAAATTCTCAGTGCCCAGGGCTCCAAGCAGGCTCCTCCAAGGGAGCCCAGGGCTGTGCCTGGCCCGGAGCATCCCCTCCCGGCTGTTTTGGGGCAGGGAAAAGCGCCCAGCTGGCTGTTTTGGGGCGGAGGGGCCGGGGAAAGCCTCTCTCAGCACTGTGAATGTGCTGCGCTGGCTGCCGGGCCGCTTTGTGCCGCACAAAGGGAACAAAACCCGCGGGACATTAGTATGGGACATTAGTATGGGACATTAGTATGGGACATTAGTATGGGACATTAGTATGGGACATTAGTATGCACCCGCCTGCCACCGCCAGGGACCTCGGCTGGAGGGGCAGAGCCGGCTCCTGCCCCAAAGCCAGCCCCAAATCCTGCCCCAGCCCCAAATCCTGCCCCAAAGCCAGCCCAGAACTGGCTCCTGCCCCAAAGCCAGCCCCAACCCCAAATCCAGCCCCGGCTCCTGCCCCAAATCCAGCCCCAAAATCCAGCCCCGGCTCCTCCCCCAAATCCAGCCCCAAAATCTAGCCCCAAAATCCAGCCCCAGCTCCTGCCCCAAAGCCAGCCCCAAATCCAGCCCCAGCCCCAAATCCTGCCCCAAAGCCAGCCCAGAACCGGCTCCTGCCCCAAATCCAGCCCAGAACAGGCTCCTGCCCCCAAATCAAGACCCAAAATCCAGCCCTGGCTCCTGCCCCAAATCCAGCCCAACTCCAGTTCCATCCCCAGCTCCAGCTCCTGTCCCAAATCCCAAATCCAGCCCAGCCCCAGCTCAATCCCCAGCCCCAAATCCTGCCCCAGCTCCAGATCCAGCTGGGCACGGAGAGGGCGGAGGGGCACTCGGGGGGTCAGTGCAGCCCCTTGGGGGCAGAACAGAACCAAAAGAGGGGCCAGAGCATCACATCCCTGAAGAGCACAGAGCAATCACACCACCAAGGGGCACAGGGCCATCCCCAGGGGGCACAGAGCCATCCCCAGGGGGCACAGGGCCATCCCTGAGGGGCTCAGGGCCATCCCCAGGGGGCACAGGGCCATCCCTGAGGGGCACAGGGCCATCCCCAAAGGGGCACAGAGCCATCCCACCACCAAGGGGCACAGGGCCAGCGGGGCACTGAGCTCCTGCACGGCTCCACTCAGTCCCTGGATATCCCTTTCTCCTCCTCCCCTTGACCCCTCGCAGCTGTGAGCCTCAAACCAGTTTGGCAGCTCCTCTGGCAGCCTGTCTGCCAGCCACGGGGCACGGTGGCCCTTCCACAAACACGCCAGGAGAAGCTTGGAGGAGCCCAGCACGGGCACCACCCTCAGCCACAGCAGGGCAGAGCTGGCCCATCCATGGTGTCCTGCCCCTCACGGGTCACAGCTCCCTGGCCATTGGCACTGGGAGCAAGGAGAGCACCTCAGGGGGGCAATAAATCCTCCAGGGCATGGAGAACATCTCAGGGGGGTGATAAATCCCCCAGGGCATGGAGAACCCCTCGGGGGGGTGATAAATCCTCCAGGGTACAGAGAACCCCTCAGGGGGGCAATAAATCCCCCAGGGCATGGAGAACATCTCAGGGGGGTGATAAATCCTCCAGGGTACAGAGAACCCCTCAGGGGGGTGATAAATCCTCCAGGGATAAGGGCACTGCAGCCAAGAGGGGCACAGGGTCTCAGCTCCTTGGAGGTGACCCAGGAGGATCCCAAAAAAAAGAATTCTTGGGAATTCTGGGTGGATCAGCTTTGCAGGAGGAACAGGGCAGCCCTGGGGAAATTCCCAGCCATGCTGGGAGCACGTGGTGGGTGCCAGGGCTGGGCACTGCCCCCCAGTTTGGGCTCCCAGGTCCTGTGATAAGGTATCAGCACTGGTGCTGAGCCCTCAAGCCAAACAGGCAGGGCAAACACAGAGCCCTGGCTCCAGGGGCTGTTTGCTCTGGGCAGAGGGTGAGAGCTGAGAGCCTGATGTGCTGCTGGGTGTGTGGGATCATGTCCCTGCTCACCCCAGGGATCCCCTCTCAAGGCTTCCAACCCACTTGCAGTGTGCAATTCCACTGCCTGGGAATCCTCTGGCAAGCTGGATTGATGAAAAATAAGAGGAAAAGCTGGGAGGGCCAGACTCCAGGGAGATGCAGGAGAAGGTGGAGCTGCAGACCCTGGCATTTCCCACTGCAGCTTCTCCCACCTTCCAGATAATTCATGGGATCAGGGAATGGGAAGGGACCCCAAGGACCTCCCAGTTCCTTCCCCTGCCCTTCCACGGGACCTGTGGCCCACCCAGCCTGGCCTTGAGCCCTTCCAGGCAGACACAACTTCCTTGGGAAGCCTTGCAGGGAACCCCCATGTTTTCTGGGCATGAAAACAGCCTTTTCTCCCAAGCCTTTCAAGGCTCTGTGGCACACGAGCCGAGGCAGGAAAAGAGCTGAGCCCCCCAGCCAAGGGAAAGGTGCTGCCAAGAGCCATCCTTTGGATTTCCAGGGATTTGACCCCCAAATCCTGCAGCATCCTCCTGAAAGCTGCACAAGATCCTTAAATCAATATCACTGTGGAAACCTGGGCACCCAGAAGAGCCTGGAAACAGCAGCAGTGGAGCAGGGAGGAGGATGATGGTTGCACTGAGCAGGGAAACTCCTCAAAAGAGTCACTGGGGCTCCAAGGAGAAGCTGATTTGGGATCTGCTTCCCCATCCCCTCGCTGCCAGCACTGCATGGTGCTGTTCCAGTGGGTGCCAGAGCCAAGCAAAGTTGATTTTAGAAGAGCCTCTGCTTTCAGAGCAGAATTCCCCCTCTTCATCACCCCCCACTGGAATGGCAAAGCCCCTGAGAGCCAGGGCTGGGCTTTGGCTCAAGCTGCAGGTATGACCTTGTATTTGCATAAGCACCTCTCATCCCCCAGAGCTGGGCATTAAACGGGGTCTAATCCCACCCAGAGACACAGGAGCAGGGCAGGGAGGACACAGATCCCACAGCTGCATGGTTGGCAGCCCTGTGGCACCAGCCCCAGCCCAGAGCAGGGCTGGAGCACAGGAACAACCCATCCTTGGACTGGGAGCAGCTGGCACAGGTGCCCAGCCCAGGTCAGACTTTGCCCAGGAGCTTTGAAAAGAGGGAAGAAGGAAGGACACAGCCCTGGGCAGTGAGATCCTCCCCAGCTGCTGCCACACCATCCGTGCCAGGGGTCTGGCACCAAGCCCCCAACCCTGACTTGCCCCCTCCCCAAAACCCTGATGGTTCAGGGAATCCCAGCTCTCATTTCCCTGGCATTTGCTCTAAACTCCCTCATTTTCCAGCCCCCCCTGGGCAGCTGCAGTGCCGTGACTGCCCCAGCATCCCTCTCATGTGACATTTTCCATGCTGCTGCTCCCCTTTCCCCCCCTCCCCCGGGGTGAGAAATGCCAGCTGGGACACTGGAGAGGCTGGAAACAGGGAAGGGAGCCAAGGATCTGTCTTGTAAGGGCATGGGGAGGGATTGCTCCCTCTCCCAGAGGCGGGCCAGGGTGCTGGAAGTGCTGACACACGCTCCACCTGCACCCAGCACCTTTGGCTGCAGCAGTTCCCATGCCCAGGGGCGGCTCCTGGCCGGCCCTGTAATTAAAAATATCCTCCAACATTTAAATAGATGGGAATCTGGATCCCAGGGCAGGCAGCCAGGTCCAGATTTTGGGCGTAGGTGCAGCTGGGGGGGCCAGGATCAGGGGGTGCTTCGAGGATTAGAGGGGCTCAGGGGGAAGGTGGAGACACTTTCAGCAGGGGAATGGTTCCAAACTGGAAGTTTAAAATACAAATATGAATTGTTGGGGAAATCCCTTCATGGAGAGGGCAGTCCAGGCCTGGCACAGCTGCCAGGAGTGCCCGTCCCTGGGGGGATTCAGCAGCTGTGTGGATGTGGCACCTGGGGACACGGGGCAGGGATGGATTGGTTGGGTTTGACCAACTTAGGGGCTTTTCCAGCCCAAACCATTGCATGGCTGAGTGATTCCATGGCTGTGTCACTTGTGTGCCTGCCCCCAGGGAGCAGCCAGCCAGCAGCCACGAGGGGTTTGGGCTCTGTCCCTCTCTGTGCCCCTCTCCTGCTGGTGACCAGCAGCCCCTGCCACTAAGGTTTTGCACAGATCCCTGTGCAGGAGCTGGCACCAGGGCAAGCCCAGCCCTGAGTAACTGCACCCAGCACAAGCTGGGGCCCTCCAAGGCTGCTGTGGGTCTGCAGCAGCCAGCACCAAACACTTGGGAGGGTCCTGGCCACACCTGAGGGCGAGGGGTGATGCTGCAGGGATGGAGTCGAGCTCCCTCCCAACCCACCAGGCTGGGAGAGGGAGCAGGAGAGGAGGCTGTGCCTGGCTGGAGCATGCCCTGGGCAGCTCGGGGAGAGGCAGAAAGGCCACATTGTGAGGGCCCAGCTCTGCCCAGTGGCACTCAGACAGCGCTGGCACCGCTGATGAGTGCAATCTGATGAGCAGGACCCGTGACTGTCTCTGTCCTGCCAGCAAGGGCACGCGAGGGCGGCTTCCCTCCCTCCTCCCTCCCTCCTTCCCTCCTCCCAGCAGGAACTGGGAGCCCCTCCAGCCCCAGCACGGAGCAGGGAGCCAGGCCTGTCCCCACACTCAGCGAAGGTGGCAGTGCCACCCCTGCCCCGGCAGCGCCAGCAGGACGGGTGTCCCCAGCCCCCAGGGTACCTGTGCCATCCGGGGTGGACCTGACGAAGGTGGGCAGCATCTTCACGGAGGCGGTGGGGTTGGTGTCTGCCCCCAGCCCCTTCTCCATCTCCTTCTCGAAGCGCTGGGACACCTCCAGCAGCGTCTCGTCGGAGAGCCGCATGTGGTACAGGTACTTGTCCACCTGCAAGGGGCACACAGAGCCCAGGGCTCAGGCAGAGGGCTGGGGACAGGGGCACAGCATGGCTCAGGACAGCGCCCAGCCCTTCCTGAGGCTGCTGGGTGGACACAAGGAGCTGGAGCAGGTTCTGACCCATGCCAAAGCGCAGGACAGGGCAGCTCGGCTGGAATCAGCGCCCAGCCCTTCCTGAGGCTGCTGGGTGGACACAAGGAGCTGGAGCAGGTTCTGACCCTCCCAGAGCGCAGGACGGGGCAGCTCGGCTGGAACTGCTCATGCCAGGAATCAGCCATGAGTCCTGCTCCTGCTGCTTTCCCCCAAAGCCACCCTGCATCCCCTCCCCAGGCTCTGCCAGCCTGGGAGTCACAGAATCACAAAATCACAGAATAATGAGGTTGGAACAGACCTCTAAGATCATCAAGTCCAACCTATGCCCTCACACCATAGCACCAAGTGCCATGTCCAGCCTTTTTTTAAACACACCCAGAAATGGTGATTCCACCACCTCCCTGGTGGTGGAATCTTCCCAGGGAAGATTCCTTCCCAATCCTCCCTGGGAAGAGCATTCCAGTCCTTTATTATTCTTTCGGTGAAAAATGTTTTTCCCCAACATCCAACCTATCCCTTCCCTGACTGTGTCCTCTGGTGCTGCCCCACTGCTCCTGGAGCTCCTTCCCTCTGAGCCACCTGCAGACACCCAAACAGGTTGCCACAGAAGCAGGAATCCCAGCTCAGGGGTGAGTCAGGAGGTTCTCCAGGTGCAAAGCCCTTCCCTCTCCACACACCTTGACCTTGACCCCCAGGGCCTCTTCCTGCACCGAGGGTGCTGGGCAGGAATCCACTGCCCTGTCATTTCTGCACTGCTGAGATCACCCCAGGAGCCCAGAGCTACTCAACAGCCTGGAGCAAACCACGCTGAAGTGACAGAAGTGGCAGCTGGAGTGACACAAGCGAGGCTGGAATGACACAAGCGCGTGCCACGGATGGAGAGGGAAGAAACCCAGCCCCTTATTCCTGGAAATTGCTGTACCCTGGTGTGGAGAACGCTCCTAAAAATGGCTTTAAAGCATCCTGTCCTGCCTGGGGAAGGCGTGGAAAGGCTCCTCCCCAGCCACCAGCAGCCTGGCCGGAGCAGGGAGCGGGAGAGGCGGACACTGCCCGCTCCCAGACCGTGCCCTGCTCCAATTAGCTCCACTCAGCATTAATTAAAGGGCAGCTGCAAGCCCTGAGAAGTCCAGGAGGAAAACTCCACCCCGTGTGCTCACCTGTCTGCAGGCACGTAACGCCGGGTCGCCGGAACCGGGCCCGGCTGCGCTTTATGGGGCTGAGCTGCAGGAAATGGGCATTTTGTGGGCGACTAATTGCACCAGGGCCAGGGTGACCTGGCCAGGGATGTGCCATCCCACCCTGGGCCGGACACAACAGCCCCGCTGCGGTTTTGCCCGCCTGTGTTTCAGGCTCAGGGTGCTCCAGCACATCCTTGTTTCTCCCCCACCTCGAGTTCCGTTGGAAGTTTGGGAGCTGAGATCCCCTCGGTGAGGTCAGGGATGGAGGAAAGGGCAGCCCAGCACCTTCCAGGAGTGATGCTGCATCCCCTGAGGAGCAGCATGCTCTGAGTAAAACCTTCTCCCTTCTCCTGGTGCTTCCAGCTCCTTCCCAAAATCAGGAGCTAAACACGAGGGAAAGGCCAAGGAGAAGGAAACCTGGAGATTTCCTGGCTCCAGGTGTTTACCAGCTTGTCCTTATCCAGCCCAGCAGCAGGAAGTCAAACACTCTCCTCCCTCTCCTCCTGTTTGCTTTCACCTGCTGAAAATCCCCTCCCGTGTGCTGAGGCTCTGGTCACTGGCACCAGTAACCTCCAGTAACTGGTTCAGAGGTGGCTCTGGGGCTCTCCCAGGGTAGGAAACCTCCCCTTGAGCTGTGCCAAAGGTTACCCCAAGGGTTATCATCATCCCAGAGAAGCTGGGTGCTCTGGGAGCTGCTCAGCAGTGAAGACCCCCCCCAAAAAATCCCAAAAATCCCAATCCAGGGAACCCCCCTGGTGCTTCAGCCCCTTCTCCCAGGCCAGGCCCTGCTCTGCACGTCCCCCATGTCCTCCAGGCTGCAGCACACCAGAATAACCTCAGCCTGAGGAGCAGGGTGACCTCCCCCTAATCTCCAAAGCCCTTAAAACCTGGATCATCTTCTCCCGAGGTGGATATCACCCCACTTGGCAGCTAAAGCAGGTCAGGGCGTGCTGCAGGACAGCTCCTTCCCCACTGAATCCACCCTGGGAAGAGCCATGGCCACTGGCCTTCCCAAAACTCCCCAGCCCCCTGTCTGGTTGGTTACTCTGAGCACCCCTCAAATTGTTACCAAGATGGGATAAAACAGGGAATTCAGCCTGCAGGGCCAGAGTTTGGGCATCTTCCAGCACAAAACACCTTCTCAGCTGCTAATGCTGCTGGAGAGCGTGTGGAATAGTTTGGGTCAGGTTGCCAATTCCAAACAAAGTCACTAGGTTGGGATCCTGAAGGGGGCAATTGAGTTTCTGGAAAGCTCCC
This sequence comes from Passer montanus, assembly GCF_014805655.1. Taxonomy (NCBI): domain Eukaryota; kingdom Metazoa; phylum Chordata; class Aves; order Passeriformes; family Passeridae; genus Passer; species Passer montanus. The sequence goes on along the minus strand of NW_024356616.1, from coordinate 1,804,167 downwards.
AGCCTAAGCAGTGGTGTTTCCTCGAGGAAATCTAAACAAAGCAAAGGGAGAAGGCAGGATGGGAGCTGGGAAGCGCCGGGCATGCCCCAGCCCAGGACACCGTGTTAAAGCTGCGGATCACGGAGTAGCTGTGGGTGTAATGAGCTCAATGCCACGCTTTTGAACCCAACCCCAGCAAATCCCCATCCCCTGGCTCAAGGCTGTCTCCAAGGCTCAGCTCATTTCCATGCCGGATGCTGGAGAGGTGCCCAGGGTCGCCCGTCCCGGCTGCACCGCTGGGAAGGCTCAGCCTGCCCAAATTCTGCTGCTGTGGGACCTGAGCTGAGCCAAGCCAGGCTTAAAGCAGCCCCAAAAAACAGCTTTTGTTCCCAGCCTCACGGCCCCAATGCCAGCACTGCAGCTGGACACAGTTCTACCCCTCAAGACTCCTCTTAAAGGAGCCTGGGCCCCAAGGGATCAGAGCGGTGGAAATATTAATTAACTGATCTTCAATTAGCTCAATTCCACGTCAGTGCCATTCTCCATAGAAAAGAGTTGGGGCTGCTCAGCCTGGAGAAGAGAAGCCTAAAGGGGCTCCAGGAGAGCTGGAGAGGGAATTTGGCCAAGGGATGGAGGGACAGGACACAGGGAATGGCTTCAAAGTGACAGGGCTGGGTGGGATACTGGGAAGGAATTCCTCCCCGTGAGGGTGGGGAGAGGATGGGATGGAATTCCCAGAGCAGCCCCAAGGCCAGGCTGGACAGGGCTGGGAGCAGCTGGGACAGTGGAAGGTGTCCCTGCCACGGCAGGGGTGGCACTGGGTGGGCTTTGAGGATCCTGCAAATCCTTTGGCTCACACTCTGCCCTTGAAGAGATGCTGGGGAGCCTGTCCCCATCTCCTGGGGACACGGGGCAGGGCTGCTGAGGGTGACACGGGGCAGGGCTGCTGAGGGTGACAGTGCTCCTGGCAGCAGGAAGGACAAGGGGAAAGGGAAGGGGAAAGGGAAGTCCCAGGGAGCTTTGGGCAGGGCTGCTGAGGGTGACACGGGGCAGGGCTGCTGAGGGTGACAGCGCTCCTGGTGCCGCAGCAGGAAGGACAAGGGGAAAGGAAAGGGGAAAGGGAAGTCCCAGGGAGCTTTTCTCCCGTGGGTCCCAAACTTATCTTTCCCACTAGTGACCCCGGGTTCCAAGAAGGGGAAGCTGTCTGCCTTTTGTTTTCGTTTTGCTCTGAATCCTGTCCCACGTGGCTGCCAGGAAGCGGGGCAGGAGCACGTGCTCCCCATCCCTCGGCGTCTCCTGCTGCAGTTTTCAGCTGGATGTGACTGATTCCAGCAGATTTTGGAGCAAAAGCAGAGCACTGGGAGAGGGTGGCCACTTTCTGGGACGGATTCTTTACTTTTTGGCAACAAAGCCAAGCGTTTGTTGACTGCAAGATGACGGAGCAGTGTTCAGATCTGGGGAAGGTTGCAACACCCCAAAACCCACGGCTTGTGCTGTCACTCCTCTCTCCAGAGAAATTTGTGCTGGGAATTAGATTTTCTTTAAATTACCTTCCTCCCCATTGCAGTTTCTAACTTGAAGCATGCTGTTTTGTAAGAACCCCTGACGTTTGAGGGGTTGGGCTCCCTGGCAGGGGGATGCTGTGAAGCACCAGCCGTGCTCCCACCCATGAAGGGACGTGATGAATTTGGGGACAGCGAGGCCGAGGGAGCAGCAGAGGCTGCAGGGGGAAGGTCTGAAGGGTTTATTCCCTGCTCCACCTCCTCAGCCCCTGCACTGCCCGTGCCTGTCCCTGCCTCCCACCCCGGGTGACTCAGGGCAGGGAACCGGCTCATCCCCTCGCCCCAGCTCCCCCGGGTGACACAGGGCTGATGCTGGGCTGCCCTGGTGGCACCCACGTCCCGTCCCATCCTTCAGCTCCTCCACGCCGGCTCCAAGGCCACGTGTGCCCTCCCTGCCGGGATGACACACGCCCGGAGTCATCCTCACCCGGGTGAGTCAGATGTTTCCTGCTCGGCCGGTTCCTCCTCATCCTCAGCCCCGGGCCAGCAGCTGGATCCACGCCGGAGGTGGAGCCGGGTGCTGATGGTGAGGAAGTGACACCGGGGAGCATCCACCGGCCCACCCTCAGGTGACCCAGAGCCCCAGTAAATCCCAGTTCAGCCGGGAAAACACTCTGCCCTCCAGTTCTGGAGACACCCAGCTGCTGCTGTCCTTCCCCCCGTGTTAAACCCACAAGGTCTTGGGGTTGCTGGATGGCAAAGCCATGAAGAACCCCCTGGGATGGTGGGAGCATCCCCCTGTGGAGGGAAACTGAGGCTGGGCAGCTCTGGTGAGGAAGGAGACACTTGGGTGGCTTCCCAAGGTGGGACAAGCCGCCCTGCCCTTGACCTTGGCTCCTGCCACTGACCTGGGCAGCCTCAGGGGAAGATGTTAACTTGGTTTTCCAGGAATTTGCCAAAGGTGCCCCTCCCATACCCACAGAGGCAGCCAGCAGGGAGGAATCAGCTGGGTAAAACTAATCTCTTGGCAAAGGGAAAAATTTAAAAAAAAAAAAAACAAAGAGGAAAAGCTGCCCCCTGCTCAATTCCATCCCAGATTTTGCCTTTTGAAGGAGGGATGGGGGAGAGGAGAGGCTCAGCCCCACTCCCAGTGACGAGGCTGAGGGATGAGGAAGGCCAGGGTGAGCTGGCACATCCCAGGGCAACGCGGGGCAGCAGCGGCAAACTTTCAAGCTGGGATCTCAAAGGACGCTGCCGAGGTTAATTAAAGTTTGCACAATCCCTTGGGGGTTAGATAAGTCTGGACAACCCACTTTCCAGGCAGGAAAAGGGCAGGAGCTGGGGAGGGAGGGAATATGCCCCCAGATAGTGGCAGAGCAGGTAAAGCTGCTCCATGGCAAGAATGGGAAGAAAAATCCCATTTTTGAGGCTATTTCCAAGGCCTTGAGGTGGGCACTGACCACAGCTCTTGGAAAAGGCACTTTTTTACGCCAGCTGAGCTCCTTTTCTCCCTGATCCAAAGGTAAAACACATCCCAGGCTACCACCTACAACCTTTTCTCCCAAATACAGCGTTTGATAAGAAGACCCAACCAAACAAATCACAGCTTTCCAAGGATTTCACCACCCTGTGCTGGGGACTCCCTGCCTTCTCCCTTTGCCTGGGGAGCGTTGTGCACCAGGAATGATTTTGACACGCAGGGTGGAAGCAGCCAGGTCAGACAGCTTCTCCCCCTCTCCCTGAGCCCAGCTCAGCTCCCTGCTTCTCCTCACGGGAGGATTCACAGGAATTTGTTTAAAAACACCCCAGAAAATCCAGTTGTGGAGGCAGCCAGCAGGGCAGTGCCGTGTCCCACAGGATCCCAGCTCCGGCCGGCAGCTCCTGGATATTTTTTTTTCCCTCCCTCACATCTCAACCACCTTTTTTAATTTGCGTTTGGGAGGCACGACAGGCTCCCGAGGCTCCGCACACCCTCCTCCCGCTGGCTGGGGAAGGAGAATTCCTCCAGCCCGGCTTTCCCCCTGCATTATCCCAGCTCTTCCCGATAAGGAAGGCGTGAGCAGCCCGAGCCGGGCCCGGGCTGTGCCGCTGGCCTATTTCTGCCCGGGTTACACAACACAACCCCTTCCCTGCCGGGGATGCGGCTGTTGCACAACCCCGGGGCCAGCGGCGAGAAGCCGAGCCCGTATTCCCGTATTTCCTTGCGGATCGCTTTGCCTTGGGAACTTTTCCCTGCACTTTGTTTAGGTTGGGGCTGGTTTTTTTTATTTTTTATATATTTTTTTTTAATGTTCTGCCTCGGTTTCCTTGCTATCTAACCCCGCTGAAGGGCCAACGTGGCAAGTTTCACTTCCCCACCAGCATCTCCAGGGTTATCCCAGGTCTCTCCGAGCATTTCCCTCAGGTTTTTTCACGGCGATTTTCGCAAATCCCGACCGCCTCACAGTGGGACCAGCAATCCCGGCCATTCCCGAGTCGGGAATCACAGACAAACCCTCTCTGCCCTGTTCAGGATGCCAGCGGAGCCTGCAGGAGCAGCCTGAGCTCTCCGCTCGCTCCCATCCAGCGTTTTTCCCCCTGGAATAATTCATTAAGCGCAGCCTAAGCGCTGTCCTGGCCAGACAAAGGAGCCACGGAGAGCAGCGACCCTCGAGCTCCGGATCGGGGGGCGACCCGCACCCTGGGAACCCCCCCGGGGACCCCAAAACCCCTCGAACAGGAGACGGGGGGTGTCCCCACCGCTGTCACTGCGGCCACACGTGCGCGGCCACCGCGTGGCCGAGGCGACCCGAGGGGCGAGTGCCACCCCCGGGGCCGGTGGCCCGGGCTGACCCGGGTCCCCGCGGGGGCTGCGGCTGTCCCGGCACGGCGGGGAGCGGAGCAGCGGCGGCCGGGGATGCTCGGCGCCGGCGGGAAGCGGCGGCACGTGCGGCGCGGGGGTCCCGGCGCGGAGATCGCCCTTCCTCCTCCTCCTCCTCCTCCTCCTGCTCCTGCTCCGCCGCCCGGCCACGCGGGGTCCCGCGGCACGTACCGCACGCGGCCCCGGCCGGGCAGCGCCGGGGCCTCCGCCCGCCCGGCGCGGCCCCGCTTATCTCGCCTCCTGGTCCCTTTTTAAAAAGTTTTTAAGGTTTTTTCCTCTTTTTTTTGGTTTCTTTTTCCTTTTTTTTCCCTTCCCCTTTTTTTCTCTCTTTTCACTCCCTTCCTCTCCTTCATCCCTTTTCTGCTTTTTTCTTTTTTTCCCCATTCCTTTTACTTTCTTTTTTCAACTTTTTTCCTCATCCTTTTTCCTTCCCCTCTTCACTTTCCTTTTCCACTTTTTTCTCCCTCTTCACTCTCCCCTTCTCCTTTTCCCTCCTTTTTTTTTGTTTTGTTTTTACTTTTACCCATCCTTTCTTTTTCTTCCCTTTATCTCTCCTCTTATTTTCTCTTCTTCCCCCCCCAACTTTTTTTTTTTTTTTTTTTATGGTAAGAGATCCTTAGGTCAAAACACTTCCAAAAGGAGGTAATTGAAAACAATGGAAAGGCTTGTCCAGGAATTCCCTGGGAACCCCCCCGGGGACCCCAAAACCCCTCGAACAAGAGACGGGGGGGTGTCCCCACCGCTGCCACCCTGGGAACCCCCCCGAGAAACCCAAAACCCCTCGAACAGGAGACGGGGGGGTGTCCCCACCGCTGCCACTCTGGGAACCCCCCCGGGGACCCCAAACCAAGCAGGCAGAACCCCAAAACCCCTCGAACAGGAGACGGGGGGTGTCCCCACCGCTGTCACTGCGGCCACACGTGCGCGGCCACCGCGTGGCCGAGGCGACCCGAGGGGCGAGTGCCACCCCCGGGGCCGGTGGCCCGGGCTGACCCGGGTCCCCGCGGGGGCTGCGGCTGTCCCGGCACGGCGGGGAGCGGAGCAGCGGCGGCCGGGGATGCTCGGCGCCGGCGGGAAGCGGCGGCACGTGCGGCGCGGGGGTCCCTTTTCCTCTTCACTTTCCTCTCTCCTCTCCCCACTTTCCCGCAGCGGGACCCCCCCTCACCTTCTGCGCCTGGTCATGGCTGAGCTCGGTGAAGAAGTAAGCGAGGAGGTGCGACGCGATCATGGCGGGAGCGGCTCGGCTCGGCTCGGCATGCACTGGGAGTGCACTGGGCAGGGCTGGAATTGCACTGGGCGGTGCGTTGGGCTGTACTGGGCGGGTACCGGGGGTCATGCACTGGTTTGTACTTCTGTCCATGCCCACAGCCCCTGTGCATGTCCATGGCTGTGTCCGTGTGGCTGTGGCTATGTCCGTGTGTCTGTCTGTGCCTGCAGCCTGTATGTGTGTCCGTGGCTGTGTCTGTGTGTCCGTGACTGTGTCCATGTGTCCATCCCCGCAGCCCGTGTGTGTGTCCGTGTGTCCGCAGCTGTGTCTGTGTGTCTGTCGATGCTCACAGCCTGTATGTGTGTCTGTGGCTGTGTCCATGGCTGTGTCCGTGTGTCTGTGGCTGTGTCCGTGTGTCTGTCGATGCTCACAGCCTGTATGTGTGTCTGTGGCTGTGTCCATGGCTGTGTCCGTGTGTCCATGGCTGTGTCCGTGTGTCTGCGGCTGTGTCCGTGTGTCCATCCCCGCAGCCCGTGCCCGCCGCCGCCCCGCCCCGCTGTGCCCGGCGCTGTGGCTGTGGCTGTGGCTGTCACATGCGTGTGAACGTGCGCGGCCCTGTGCACCCGTCAGGTCGCATCCATCACCCCGCGGCCCGTGGCGCTCGCCGCTCCGCCCGCGTGTCCCGCTCCCCGTGCGCAGCCACGGACGGCGGGGGGTGGCCCCTGCTCCCCCAAAACCTCGGGAAGTGTCCTTCGGGAGCCCACCGCGGCTCGGGAGCACCACCGCGGGGCTCTGCCTGCAGCACGCCGCCTTCCTCCTCGCCTCCATCCCTGCTCCATCCCGGCTCCAACCCTGCTCTATCCCTGCTCCATCCCTGCTCTATCCCCGCTCCATTTCAGCTCTATCCCTGCTCCATCTCAGCTCCATCCCTGCTGTATCCCCACTCCACCTCAGCTCCACCCCTGCTCCATCCCTGCTCTATCTCTGCTCCATCTCTGCTGTATCCTCGCTCCATCTCAGCTTCATCTCAACTCCATCTCTGCTCCATCCCGAGCTGCTCGATGTTGGGGGTGGCCTGCGGGACATTGTCCAGCTGCCCGCTGCTGCTGCACGACACAGTCTGGTCGAAGAGGGTCGGCAGGCTGCTGATGGGGGACCTGGGGGTGCCGGGGGCGTCAGGGGGCCCTGTTCTGCTCGCGGCTCCATCCCTGCTCTATCCCTGCTCCATCCCTGCTGTATCCCCGCTCCATTTCAGCTCTATCCCTGCTCCATCTCAGCTCCATCCCTGCTGTATCCCCACTCCACCTCAGCTCCACCCCTGCTCCATCCCTGCTCTATCTCTGCTCCATCTCTGCTGTATCCTCGCTCCATCTCAGCTTCATCTCAACTCCATCTCTGCTGTATCCTCGCTCCATCTCAGCTCCCTCTCAGCTCCATCTCTGCTCCATCCCTGCTCTATCCTGGCTCCATCCTTGCTCTATCCCTGCTCCATGCCCGCTCCATCTCTGCTCCATCTCTGCTCCATCCCCGCTCCATCTCAGCTCCATCCCAACTCCATCTCTGCTCCATCCCAGCTCCATCCCTGCTGTATCCCTGCTCCATCTCTGCTCCATCCCCGCTGTATCCCTGCTCCATCTCTGCTCCATCCCAGCTCCATCCCGGCTCCGCGGGCCACACCGGGCGCTGCTGGCCCCGAGCCCTACGAGGGCCGCGGCACGTCCTGGCCCTCCGGAGCGGCTCCGCTCCCCGCTGCCAGCAGAGCCGGTCCCAGCAGCCCTGGGGCAGGAGTTACCCAACCCGTCTGCCCGCTCCCGCCGCTTTCCCAACCAGTCCCCAGCAGCTCCGGCTCCTCTCGCCGTCACCCTCTCAGGAGCCCTTTCCGCGCGGCCATTTACATCGTTTTGGTGTTTCTGCTCAGGGAATTGTAACTCCGTTTCAAAGGAAAGAGGGGGAGAAGCAACCAAAGCCGGAGGCGAGGCAATGTTCTACCAGACACCTTTTCCTGCAGGATCCAGTCCTGCCGGCCCCACCACGGATCTGTCAGGCATTCCAGTTCAACCCCCAGATCGTGACCTGATGCATTTCAGGATTTGGACTCAATGATCCTTGTGGATCTCTTCCAACTTGGGATATTCCATTAATCTCTGTCGCTGGCCCTACATTTCAATTCACCCTCTGATCCAGCTTTTTTTTTTTACCCCTGAAAAGGCAAATTCTCCGTGGTCATGTTGAAATTAAAGCAGCGTTTGAGCCTAAAAATAGCTGGACACATCTGTCTGCCTTCCCCATCTGCCACCAGCCTGGCTGGATGAAGGAAGCGACTGTCTGTGCAAAATGAGGGACCTGTCTCATCCTTCTGTCCCGTAAAATCAGTTTATTCAGGGAAAATAATCCCCAACACTCCATTGATTTGCCAGACAACGCCCTAGTCAAGGAAAGACAGGAGGAGCTGGGCTCTGCTCAACCACCTCCTCTAAATAAAGTAATTTTTTTTTTTTGATTTGAGGTTTTTCAGTTGGTTTTGGAAGCCCTTTCACAGAATAAAACTCCCAATGGAAATCCTATCAAGGCATCCCAGCTCCACATGGATTTGTAATAATCCATTGGCATTTAACGCCGCGTTCCTTGGGAAAAGGAAGCGGCTGATTGTAGGGACTGGAGCTGGAACCAGCTCTAATTTCTCTAATGTGATCCCTTAAGGACGAGTGGTGCAGTAATAACAACGTGGGAGCGGGAGGAAGAGCCGTGCCCAGCGGCCAGAGCAGGGCCAGAGCAGCCTGGAGCCCTGGGACCAGCCAAGCCCCCCATCCCGTGGAGTGCTGCTCTCCTGGGGACCCCCAGGACACCCTCAGGAACCCGCTGAGGGTCATAACCCACTTTTACACTGGGGAAACTGAGGCACGGGTGGGTGCAGAGGATCGGGGAGCCAGCAGGGAGCAGCTGGGATGACCCTGGAGCTGCTCCAGGAGAGGCGTGAACTCATCTGGGATCAGCTGCCTCGTGATTCACGGCTGCAGCGCTGCTCCACATACTTTCCAGCGAGGTTTCATCGCTTGCACGGCCACTCAGAGCGCCACGGACCCACCGTGACACCGGTGACCAGCTATTGACTTTGCCCTGTCACCCAAGGCACCGGAAACCCGGAGCTGGGCTGGACCCAGCCCTCGCACGGGGCCGGGAATAGAAAACCGGTCGGAGAACTTTTCTTCCTTCGGCAGCCGCAGGACGAGCGCGTGACCCGGGGCTGAGCCGGGTGAAACAGCCTTGCCCCGGCCCTGCCGGCAGCGAGGGGGCTCGCCCAGCCCAAACTGGGAGGGGAGGGTTGTGCCCTGCCCGCCCTGGGGGTGGTGGGGATCCATCCTTCCTTCCTTCCATCCTTCCATCCATGCTGTGGCTGCTCCTCCGCAGATCTCGGTGCTGGCGCCATTTCCAGCCCATCCCATTCCCAGTCCATTCATCCCCATGGATACCTCACCCCAAAAGAGCCAGGGGGGTTCCCCGGGGGTCCCTGGGCTGGGCTGCCCCACAGCCTGGCTTCCCACCCCGCTGGTGGGGCTAATCCCCGGGGAACGGACGGAAAAGGGGAGATTAAATTAGATTAGCTGGAGCCGCCTAATTTTAGCGTCCTCACGTGTCACTGACACACTGCTCCAGCTCTTCCCCTGCTCCCCCAACCCCACATGACCCCCAAAGCCACCAAGGCCACCAGTCAGGACAGGAGGCATCCAAAGGGGGTTTGGCTGGGTGGTGGCACCCAGAGTGGGTGGGCATGGGGGTCACTAGAGCTGTGCCAGGAGGGTACTGGGTGTGATGGCCACATTCCACTGGCCACGGCCATCCTGCAGTGGTGCTGGCCACCCTCCATTAGTGACAGTCACTCTCTATCAGTGACAACCATCCACCTCCAGTGATGGTCACCATTGCTCACTTGTGGCCACTGTCCCCTCGTGGTGGCCACCTTCCCCTTGTGGTGGCCACTCTCCACTGGTGATGCTAACCCTCAATCCTGGGATCATCTCCTCCCCAAGCAGCCCCCTCTGCCCAGGGGGATTCTGTAAGGGGACACTCCATCCTGGCACATCCTCTTTCCCCCCTCCACTCCCTGCTCCTGCCCTGCCTGTCCTGTTCACCACACCATGAAGATGACCTTGGCCTGGCCAGACCTCCCTCGGGGCAGTGCCAGCTCATCCAGCTGTGCAGGAGCCCTCCAGCTCCATCAAACATCCCCTGATCCATTGGATGCTTCACGGGATCGGCCCCGTGACACCACAGCCAGAGGAGATGTCTGGCCCCTTCCATTGCCAGGAGCCACACTGTCCCCAACACCCCAGGAAGGTCCCCAGCATGTCAGAAAGGTCCCAAAAGTCCCAGGAAGGTTCCCAACATCCCAGGAAAGTCCCAAAATCCCAATCCAGCACCCAAAGCCTGGATGCTGGAGCTGGCAGGAGCTGTGGCAGGAGGGAAGGTGTCCCCAAAAGCCAGCACAGCCAAAGGCAGGAAGAGCTGAGGACCATCCTGCACCCCAGAGGGGCCGTGCCAGGTGCCACCAAACCTGGCACAGCTCCGAGGTCAAAAGTCCCGGTCAGGACACGGGACCCTGAGTCACTGTGCCCTGGCATGAGCAACTCCCATGTGCAGCACTTTCCCAATCCCAGCGGAAAGGGGAGGTTTCTCCTGCGTCCCTGGGGCACTTTCCGTGGGCACTGCCACGTCCCACAGCGTGGGACGCGCCACGTCCCTGATGCCACCAAACTGGAGCAGGAATACGGGCAGGGAACGCTCGGTGCCAGGGGCTTTTCCCTTCTCTCTGCCCACCCTCATCCTCTCTCCCAGAGCTGTGGGTGTGGGTGAGCTGGATCCTGGGGGTCTTGTGGGGGTGGGAGAGCCACCCTGATGGTCCCATGTCACAGCCACATCCAGCTTGCCCTGACCCCAAGAGATCCTCCCCTGCCCATGGCAGGAAACTCAGATTTGGGGAAGATAGAGCTGTGACAGAATCCCACCCTCAGCCCTGTGCTGTCCTGGCAGCGTCCACACCAGCGTGGCAAAGCCACGTGCGGGTGGTTGTGCCTGCCAGCCCATCCTCGTGCTGGGTGAGGCACAGGGAACAGGGGGCGACAGGCTGGGAGCCCCCTCCTGTCCCCCTAAACCCCAGCCCAAAGCCACGGCGCTGCTGGGGCAGGGAAGGATTGAAACCTCAAGTCCCCCAAGTCCAGAATGATTCCTCGAGTCCAGCCCAGAGCTCTCTCTGGGATGCAGGAGCAGAGCTGGGCTCTCCCAAAGGATCTCTGCTCATCACAGGCAGCATCTCCCTCACTCCCTGGCAGAATGATCATACCTCAAAGACCCAAATCACATGGATTTCCACCAACTCACTCTGACAGGCAGAAAATCACCCCAAATATTACATCCCACCTTGCTCCAACATCGCTCCACCTGGTGGAGGCTGAAGATTTGAGGAACTCCACTCTGCCATCAGTCATTCCCCAGCACCCATCCCGTGATCCCTTGACACCAAATATTACATCCCACCTTGCTCCAATGTCACCCCACCTGGTGGAGGCTGAAGATTTGAGGAACTCCACCCTGCCATCAGCACCATCCCGTGATCCCTCGACACCCTCAGCTGCTCCCCTCTCACCCCTTTGTGCTTCACCCACCGCAGCTCCCAGTCCAGGCACAGGGAGCACAAACTCCCTCCCTGCCCCAAACCCAGAGTGAAAATCCCCTTACCTGGGCGAAGCTCTCCTCGTCCATCCCGTTCTCCGTGTGCATGGACGTCATCCTCGGAGCATCCACCATGGTTTGCTGAGACAGAGCTGCACGGAGCTGGCTCTGGGAGGGCTTTATCATCTCTGGTCCCCGCGGAGGAAGGCCCTGCGTGCCAGCGCCGAGGTCATTGGCTGGGCACGGCGCGGATGAAGACGGGATTTGAGCAGCAGCGCTGTAATCCCGGAGCCCTGGCGTGGCACTGACGGAGCTGTCTGGGCTGAGATGCTCTGCCCAGGGGCTGGGCTGCTCCTGCCCCACCCTGGCAGCCCCACGGGGCACCCCTGTGCTCCGGACCCCTCCGCTCGGGACCCCCGGGCACGGCAAGAAGGAGCAGCCAGATCATGGATGGAGCATCGCCCTGTCCCCGCGGGGGTGACCTCGCCTGCCCCCAGCCCCAATTCCAGCGCAGAGAGTTTGGCTGAGGGACCCCCTCTCCTTCCTCCCGGATCTCTCCAATAAATGGAGAAGCCCCCACAAGCTGAGGTGGGATGGATGTGAGAGGGGCTGGGAGCCCCGAGGCGGAACGAGGCCGCACGGCCCCGAGCCTGCTGGAGACTCATCATGCGTGTGCAAATGTGTGCTGCGTGTGAGGGCACACGTGGGACGGGCACACGTGGCCTCCCCCGAGGCTCTGACCCGGCAAAGGGCTTAATTGGGATCGGCAGCATCTGCCACGGCAGCGACAGCTCCCGGTGCTTAGGAGGAGCTTTGAGAGTCCCGGAGAATTCCAAAAACCCGGATGGGGGATAAAAGAGGGGGAAAAGAGCTGCCTGGCTCCTCCTCCACCGCGTGGCTCCGTGGGTCCATCCCTACGTGACAGTGGGCACGCAGGGCCCCTCTCCCTGCTGCTGGAGAGGAGCTGCCGGGCAAAGAGGGTTAAGGTCGATTCATTGATTCATTCTAACGGAGATTATCCAGCTTGGAGGGCCCAGCAGCACCAGCAGCCAGTGTTATCTGGGATATCTGGGATGGGAAAAGCAGGAATTGCTGTCAGGGAGGAGGAGGATGGAGCTGCAGCCCCAGGTTTTCCCATCACAGAGAGGGATGGGCTTGAGAGAAGGGGTAAAGCTCGGATTTGGGAGCAGCAGGCTCCAGGCTGGATTTAGGAACTGCCTGGATGGGCTAAAGGTTAAGACCAGGCCTAAATCTTCATCCAGGTGCTGAGCTCAGCCCCAGCCCTTGGTCGGGTGCTGTGGGAGCTGGCAGGGCAAGGCAGAGCTGAGCTCCAGCCTTGGTCCCATCCCTGCCCCATCCTGATCCTGATCCCTGTCCCTGTCTCACCCCTGCCCCAATCCCCGTCCCAATCCCATGCCCATCATCATCCCTGCCCTGTCCCCATCTCAAACCTGCTCCCATCCCTATCCCTGCCACCATCTCTGTCTTGGTTCCTGTTCCCTCTTCAACACCATCCTGATCCCTGTCCCCATCCCACTGATCCCATCCCATTGATCCCAACCCATCCCATTCCCAGGGCCATCCCATCCATCCCATCCCATCCCCAGGGTACCTGGCCACCGGTGACAGTCCAGGGCTCACCCAGACCCTGGGACAGGGGACCCCCACCCCAGGCTGTCCCCACATCCACCTGCCTCACGACGGGGCTTCGGCAGCGCCTCCATCCAATGGAAACTCCTTTCATCTCCAAAAATTCCTGTGCTCTCGCACGGGGAAGCTCCGGGCTGGGATCCTCCCTGTGCCGCACAAAGGCTCCTTCACCGCACGGACAGAGCCGGCTTTGTTCAGCCCGCTCCGGCCGGGCGGCACCGGCCCGCCGGCCCCGGCTCTCCGGGAGCCTCCGGGAGTGAGAGAATCAGCGAACCGCGAGCGCTGGCCGGTGGGAGATGAGCGCCGGGCATCGCTGCTCGTCCTGGATTTACTCCCTCCCGCCAGCCCCGGTGGGATTTTAGGCGTTATTTGGATTTAAGCAAGGCAGGATTGTTTAATATCCCCCCGGGATGTGCGGGGGTGGAGGGGATCCAAGCGATGCCCGGCTGTGCCTGCCCGAATCCTCCATGCCAATAAATCCCTTTATTGTTATCCTGAGGGATAACCCGGGCGTGGCCGGGTAAGAGTGGCCCCTTCCCAGCCCGGGACCCCCGGGAATCGCGGTGGGTGGCCGGGACAATTCCCACCCCCTGCCCTTCAGCACAAAAGGGGGATAAATAATCCTCTCACAAGGGGGGCTGGAGGAGCCGGCGCCTGGGATACAGCAGGATGGCGATGCCCCCTGGGATGTCCCCAGGATGTCCCCTGGGATGTCCCCAGGGTGTCCCTCGGACCCCCGGGCATTGCACTGGGAACCTCCCCAACCACAAATCCTACAGCATCAACCCCAGGGCTGGGTTAGGGGCAAAAGCAGCCCCTGGAACCCCCTCCCAGATCTCCCTTCAGCCCTCTGGGTGAGCTGGGGAAACTGAGGCAGGAGAGATGTCTGTGTCACATCAGGGCACGGGGATATTGGGGTGCTGATGCCCCCAGCAGCACGGGCAGCAGCAGGAGAGAGCATTCCATGACCGTAAGGACAGGACCAAAGTTCTCCAGGAGCCTCCCTGTCCACGTGGATTCCTGCTCTCCCGCATTTCCCACCCCTGGGCACCCAGAACATGCTGGAAACGGGACAGGGATCCCGGTGCCAGCCAGGCTGGGCCTTGGGGAGCTCAGGGAGCAGGCTGTGAACAATGCCCGAGGTTCCAGGACACATGCCAGGTGCCCTGGGATGTGCCTGGCAGCACGAGGAGGAGGAGGATGGAGGTGGAAGCGGCCACAGGCGTTGTCACATCTCCATAAACCCCCTTTGGAATATTTCACTCCCCATAAAATATTTTATCATTTCATCCGGGCACCACGAGGCTGGCACGAGGCTGGCAGCCCTGGCAGGCACCGAACCCTCCCCAGACTTTTGGGACCCTTGGAATATTTCACTCCCCATAAATATTTTATTATTTTATCTGGGCACCACGAGGCTGGCATGAGACTGGGAGCCCTGGCAGGAACCAAACTCTCCCGGGACATTTGGGACCGTGCCAGGAAAGATTGGGTTTAATCCCGTGCCAACAGCTGCCCCGGGCCCAGATTAGCCCTGGCACCGTCCCCCTTCCCTGACCTTCCCTGACCTTCCCAGGCCACCCCGTGGGAGTTCCCAAAACAGCACCCGGGGTTTTGGGATGGTGTTTCACAGGGGTTCAGCCTTTTCCAAGCTCCCTCTCCTAACTGGGACCCCTCATCACCCTGTCCCTCATTACTGCCACCCTAAAAACACAAAATCCTTTAAAATGAGGTTCTTAATAACAGTGACCCCAAAAAATAGTGACCCATAAAAAATGGAGGGTCCTAACAACTGTGACCCTTTAAATCCCTAATAACCCCAAATGCTAATTATTGTAACCCCTAAAACCATAACCCCTATTGTAACCCCAACTGTAACCCCTAAAACTGTAACCCCAAATATAACCCCTGTTGTAACCCCTAAAACACCTAATAACCCCAAACCCTATTAACAGTGACCCCTAATAAGTGTGTCCCCTAATAACCCCAAATCCCAATAACCGTGACCCCTAAAACGAGGTCACTAATAACTGTGGCCCCTTAAAACCCTGACCCTAATGGCCCCAAATTCTAATTATTGTAACCCCCAAAACTGTCACCCCTGCAAACCCCATTTCCACCAGCCCCTTCTGCACCCCCACCCCTCATTTTCCCCTCAATATTTCATCCCCCTCTGTTGAACTTGGGGCATTTCCCAGCTTTTCCCAAACCCCACAATGGGGGGGGGGGGTTCAACGGTGCTCCCAGGGGTGATCCCAGGTGAGCAGCTGGGTACAGACCCATTTTTGGGGTGATTTTACACCTCCCTGCCCTCAGATTAATTTGTCAGACACCAGAATTGTGCCCAGATCAGGGCAGGAATAATGGGATTATCCAGGGCCTGCTGCGGGACAGGGAAGCTCATTACGGAGCATTAAAGAGAAGGAAATTGGGTTTTTCTAAGTTCTTAGGAAAAAAACCTCAATTAACTTCCAGGTGCCTCTCGTTTTAGGGTCATTTTGGGGTTTCTTTGAAGTTTCCTCTGCACTCTAGCTCTCCTTATGGACACAGAAAGAACCTCCAGGATGCAGGAGCAGCTGGGGATGGTATTCAGGAGCTTCCAGGTTTGGGGAAACTGAGGCAGGGCAGCCCCAACCCTGCACGGGGGACACGTCCATGCCCCACACACACCTCAGAGCACCCGCTGGAGCCCCCAAATCCCCCAGGAAAACCGGGATGAGCCCCTTGGAGGGCTCAGGGAGGGGAAATCCACCCGGTGATGGGATGAGGATCCCCCCATGGTGGATAACCCGAAGTGACCTGCCTTTTTTTGGAGGAAAAAGGGCGGTTTTACCGTTTTATTTCCAGCCTCCCCGAGTTTTGCGGCATGTCAGGGACTGACACTGCCACCTACCGAGCCAGGCCCGTGTCATTAAACATCCTTCTGCTTTCCCACCCAAAAGTGGCTTTAGGAGCACACCAAGTCTCTCAAACCCACCCACTCAGGTGTCCGTCGGTGCCAGGACCCCAAATATCCCAAAATATCCCCAAATACCCCAAAATATCCCCAAATATCACCATCCCAAATATCCCTCAGCGCATTTTTGGGGCCTTTTTTGGGCTCAGGGCTTTGTGGATACCAGGTTGGGATGGGGAGAGGGGACAGCTGAGGCACAGCCAGGGATCAGGATTTTGGGATGGTGAATGGGGAAACTGAGGCACAGCCAGGAATCAGGATTTTGGGGCCACCAGGAATCAGGATTTTGGGGGTAAAAGGCAGGGACAGTGCGCAAGGAAACCGAGGCACAGCCAGAGCTCGTCAGGCCCAGATGGCTCCCACCTGTGTCTTGTTTACTCCTGGGTATTTAAGGGCCCTTTTCCCCCAAATTCCTCCTTTTTTGAGAGTCAGCTCAGTGGGTGCAGCCTTGGTCCTTTTGTGGGATGGGGGAGCCCAGCAGAGCTGGGGGGTGGCTGGGGGTCTCACAGGCCTCAGGGGTCCCAGGGCCCTCAAGGGATCCAAATCCCCTGGGGGTCCCAGAGCCCTCAGGGATCCCAAAGCCCTTGGAACCCTCAAGGGTCCAGGAGCCCTCAGGGATCTTGCAATCCTTGGATTCCTCAGGGGTCCTGCAGCCCTCAGGGGCCCTGAAGCCATTGGAGCCCTCGGGGGTCCTGGAGCCCTCAGAGATCCTAAAGCCATCGGAGCCCTTGGAGGTCCTGCAACCCTTGGAATCCTCGGGGGTCCTGCAGCCCTCAGAGCCCTCAGGGGCCCCAAAGCCCTCAGGGATCCTGAAGCCCTTGGAACACTCAGGGGTCCCAGAGCCCTCAAGGATCCTGAAGCCCTCAGGGGTCCTGCAGCCTTCAGAGCCCTTGGGGGTCCCAGAGCCCTCAGGGATCCTGAAGCCATCGGAGGTCTTAGGGGCCTTGGAGCCCTCAGGAGCCCTGCAGCCCTCGGAGCCCTCAGGGATCCTGAAGCCATTGGAGGTCTTGGGGGTCTTGGAGCCCTCAGGGGTCCTGAAGCCATCAGAGCCCTCAGGAGTCCTGCAACCCTTGGAGCCCCTGGAGCCCCTGCAGCCGTCAGAGTCCTTGGGAGCCCCGGAGCCCTCAGGGGTCCCAAAGCCCTCGGGGGTCCCGGAGCCCCCGGGGGCCCTGCAGCCCACGCCGCCCCCCGAGGTGCTGGAGGGGCTCCTGCAGCAGCGCTTCGGGCCCCTGCCCCGGCCGGCCACCATCGCCCGCCTGCGGCGCGGCCCCGCCGGGGCCTACGAGCCCACCGGAGACCCGGCCGAGGTGCTGGAGCGGCGGCAGGCGGCCAACGCCAAGGAGAGGGAGAGGGTGAGCGACCCCAGCACCTGCTGGAACCCCAAAGCACACCCCAGGGCTGGGTCACATTGGGGAGACCCCCAGGGGGGGACACTGGCAGTGCCACCGTGGGGGGACTTTGCGTTTGAGGGGTGGATTTAATCCCCAGTTGAGTTTTACCAAGGCCTGGTTTAATTCTGTGTGGGTGGGTTTAGTCCTGGGGTTGGTTTAATTCTGAGGTCTCAGTTTAATTGTGGGAGGGTCATGTTTAGTCCTGGTGAGCCCAGTTTTATCCGAGTTTAAAGGTCCCAATTTAATCCTGGAGGTCCCTGTTTGATTCTGTGAGGGACCCACTTTAATCCTGAGGGGGAAGTTCAATCCCTAGGGGTTGGTTTAATTCAGGGGGAGACCTCAATTTTGGTTATGGGCAGGTCTGGTTTAATCCAGCTGAGCCCAGCTGAACCCTGGGGGTGGTCCCAGTTAAACTTGAGAGATCCCAGTTTGGTCCTGGGGGGCTCCTGGTCTAAGTGGGGGCTCTTGGAGTAACCTGGGGGTCTCTGGAGTCCCTTTGGGGTGTCTAACAGGGGTCCCTTTGGAGCCCTTTTGGGGTCTCTAATGGGGTCCCCTCTGGCATCTCTGACTGGGGTGCCTTTGATATCTCTAACCCGGTCCCCTTTGGGGTCCCCTCATCCTCTGACGGGGTCCCTGTGTCCCGCAGATCCGGAACCTCAACAGTGGCTTCTCCAAGCTGCGGACCCTGGTGCCGCTGGTGCCGCGGGACCGCCGGCCCAGCAAGGCGGACACGCTGCGGGCAGCGGCGCAGTACATCCGGCTGCTGCGGGGCGTGCTGCGGGACTGCCAGGTGGGCACCCTAAACCTGACCCTAAAACTGCCCACAAACCCCTGAAACATCCACTGCTGCGGGGCTGCCAGGTGCGACCCCAAAACTGACCCTAAACCCCCTAAAACATCCGGCTGCTGCGGGACGTGCTGCGGGACTGCCAGGTGTGACCCCAAAACTGACCCTAAAACTGCCCACAAACCCCCTGAAACATCCACTGCTGCGGGACTGCCAGGTGCGACCCCAAAACTGACCCTAAACCTGACCCTAAACCCCCTGAAACATCCACTGCTGTGGGACTGCCAGGTGTGACGCTAAAACTGACCCCAAACCTGACCCTAAACACCCTGAAACATCCACTCCTGCAGAACTGCCAGGTGGGCACCCCAAAACTGACCTACAACCCCTCCCCCTATAATTTGGGGTCCTGGTGGGAATTTTCCTGCCTGAGCTTTTTGAGGCTGGAATTAATTTAATAATTAATTTGATTTATTTTGGGGGGTTATTATTGGAGGGCGTGTTTGTTATTGCTGGGGGGGCACCCCCCAATTCTGATGTATTTTTTTAATTCCCCTTTTCCCAGGAGCTCGGCGCTGGGCAGGAGTTGGGGGGCACTGCAGGGGGGGCACCCTGTGACCCTAAAACTGCCCACAAACCCCTGAAACATCCACTGCTGCGGGGCTGCCAGGTGCGACCCCAAAACTGACCCTAAACCCCCTAAAACATCCGGCTGCTGCGGGACGTGCTGCGGGACTGCCAGGTGTGACCCCAAAACTGACCCTAAAACTGCCCACAAACCCCCTGAAACATCCACTGCTGCGGGACTGCCAGGTGCGACCCCAAAACTGACCCTAAACCTGACCCTAAACCCCCTGAAACATCCACTGCTGTGGGACTGCCAGGTGTGACGCTAAAACTGACCCCAAACCTGACCCTAAACACCACTGCCAGGTGTGACCCCAAAACTGACCCTAAACCTGACCCTAAACCCCCTGAAATATCCACTGCTGTGGGACTGCCAGGTGTGACCCTAAAACTGACCCCAAACCTGTCCCTAAGCCCCCTGGAACATCCACTCCTGCAGGACTGGGCACCCCAAAACTGACCCACAACCCCCCCATAATTTGGGGGCCTGGTGGGGATTTTCCTGCCTGAGCTTTTTGAGGCTGGAATTAATTTAATAATTAATTTGATTTATTTTGGGGGGTTATTATTGGAGGGCGTGTTTGTTATTGCTGGGGGGGCACCCCCCAATTCTGATGTATTTTTTTAATTCCCCTTTTCCCAGGAGCTCGGCGCTGGGCAGGAGTTGGGGGGCACTGCAGGGGGGGCACCCTGAGCCTGGCCTGGCAGTGCCCCCCCGTGCCCCCCAGCCTGGGGGACGGTGAGTGGGGGGGAACACCCCGGGAATTTGGGGAGCACCGGGATAGGGGTGGGTCAGCCCTACCTGGAGGGGGAATAGAGCACCTTGGGAGGTTCAGGGACACAGAAAATTTTGGGGGGGTCACAATGGAGTCCAGGTTTGGGGGAGCATCTGGGTAACACCGTCATAAACAAGGGAGGCTCGAGATCAACTTTTCCCCAAAAATATTCCAATAGGGGGGGGGGGGGGGGGGGTCTCCCCCGAAGGCCGAGTCCAAGGCTCCAGCCCCCATTTTTGGGGTCACGCTCCTGTCCTGGAGACCTGCACCCCATAAAACCCACACCCCAAAACTGGGGGGGGGCACAGAGCTGTAATTAATTTCTTTATAAAATTGTAATTAGCAATTAGCTCCTCCCCCCCCCAGGTAAGGCCTTATTAACGGTCGTTAATATGAACCCGGTTAATTGCACAATAAAAAGGCATTGTGGGAGCGGCGGGTTTGGGGGTCCCCCCTTGTCCATGGGCAGGGATTGAGCTGCCGGGGGGGTGCGGGGGGAGGGCG